>NW_007578070.1:180819-199579 GCF_000690725.1 Stegastes partitus | reverse complement strand
GGTACAATTAAATTTGTGGTTGTGAGAATATTCATTGCTAATCCAGGTTTTTAATAGAACAAGGAGACACTCATGAATAATTGTTTAGATTGACATTTGATAAATTGTGTCACCGAACCTGCTGTAGGGCTGCAAGGTCATGAAACTGTGGGGGTTTTTTTGTTGCTGTTTAAGTTAAGCTAAAGTGAATAAGTTGGAGGTCCTGTTGGATTATACGGTGCATTACAGTCATTATCCAGCAAAAGTTTTAATAATTAGACATCAAATGCGATCATTGCAAGGTGACCTGTGTATCTAAAAAGCTGTAGCTTGTCTATTCAAATGATTACTTTAATGTTACTCGAGAGACAAATTGCAATTGTTGCTTTATCAGAGTAAAAATATCTTTGTCTGAAAACCTGTTTTTTTTTTTTTTTTTCATGCCACTATTAGCTCTTTCAGATTAAGCTCACTCCTGTAACTTCTTCAGCAGCTTTAACTGGCTGTAGCTGGACAATCACACAGAACTTGTCATTTGATTTAATTTCAGTTACTTGAGTCATTTAATCACCTTACAATCACCCGTATGGCCCTGGATTCAGCAAACCTGCTGCTATGTTAAATATTTTTGTCACCCCATGGTTTTCAATCCGCTCCTGGCTTGGTTTTGTCATAATGTCAACCAGGCATCAGCAAAAAAGACAGATAATGACACAGGTTTGTTATCAGATAATAATTAAATCAATATTTCAAGATAAAAGGCTTAGAATATAAATGTCCCACAAAAATGTGTATTTTGAACCCATAATTTATTTAAATTTTGCAACATGTGTCATCAGATTTTATGATCTAAGCTCACCAATGTAACAATTCATTAGTTATTTTGTGATAATAAAAGACCTTTAAAAAAATAAAGCAAATCTGGCAGCTCTTGGCTTCCGTATAAAAAAACCTGAGACGGTCATAACGGGCCGACATAAAACTACACAGGCACACTGTTTCCGCACCATATTTATTCCAACACTAATAATGTTGTGTCTGACAGGATCAGGCATCTTGTTACATTCATGACAGGACAGTGGAATTGAGTGCTGGATTGAATTAAGTTATTGGCCAGTTTGAATTGTACGCTTCGTGGCAATGTCAGGCTAAGGTCAATGTTCGTTTCACACCCTCCCCATTCTCTTTAATAAATCATAAAAAGCGGAGGTGAGAGCTGCCGCAGGAAAACAGCTGATATGCAGAAGGAGGTCTGTGACAGTTTAAATGCTGCAGGAGGGACGACGTGATTGGACGACGGGAGAAGCAGCGGGGTGCAGTAATTTGGTATATGCATGGCAATAAGTGGCTTGCCCTGAGGTGTGTTTAGGTACATGACAATAAAAAATAATGTCGATAGAATCCTCAGATGTCTCCTGCATTAACTAAAACCTTTAATTGAGCATTTTGAGGGTAAAATACAGGTTTTTAGCGATATTGTTGAAGTCAGTGTTTCATAAATCAGTATATACTGGATATATATATGCAAAAAAAGCAGCTTTGTATCAACATCAGGACAAAAGTCTTGTGTGTTTACTCATAATTTACTGCATTTGAACACAAACTGATCATTTTTTCATGCTATATTACAAATTAAATAACAGTACAATACACTGACAGACTGGTGAATGTATAGATGCATGAAGCCTCATTGTCCACCTCTGTAGACATGCTGTGTCATTTATCGTGGTAGCCTTGATGAGCTACTCAGTGTCACTTTAACATGGATTATAAATGCCCAATTTGACACTTGTATGAGTCAAACAAATTCTGTAAAGCTAGATCCTTTAGTTCCCACAGTTCAGCAGTGTTTGTAATATACTTTTGCCACAGAAGATGTTATACTTTGCGGTGTAGAATCACTGGCTTCTTCCCTTTAACTGAAAAATGTTCATAAAAAATATTAGTTTTTTTAAATAAGATGCTTCAAAAAGAAAACGACAATGGCATATTAACAAAACGGAACTTAACGCTTTGTGAGAAGAACTGTTAAAAGTTTGTTTCTCCACCTCTCCCACCTGTCACCTCCGTCTCTCCTCAGAAAGCCTGAGAGGTGTCACTTACCCTCCTTTTCACATATCACTCAACACAGATATTACACGCAGCTGTGTGACGCCTTCACTCTGTCGTACGCTTTCTCTTTGGCACACGCTGAAAACTATATTTTGTCTTTTCCAAAGGCTGCTACAAACCAGATTAGAAAACAAAGCTGCACTGAGCGTTTTTCTGCAGATACAGAAATTGTTGCCCCGATTATGTCTCGTCGCTCACTGTGCTGGAGCCTGAAAGGCACATGCATGTCTCAGCTCTGCACACAGTTTGTGCATCGATTGGCTCGGTATGCAAACATTTTAAGAGTGCCGTGACTGTTGAGATTCATTTGAAATGCTTTAGTGAAGTTGGGAAGTCAGTGTGGTAGATTAATTTGAGCTTTGTGCAATTACACAAGTGAAAATGGAGCTAAAGCTTTCCAAGTTCCCTCAGCAATTACTGAGTGATTACATTACACAAACACACTTGTACACTGTCATGAAATGACAAATTTGAAACACTGAGGAGGATTGTTTTAGAGAGTAATGATCCAGAATAAAAAATAACATGCAGATCTCTCCTTATAAATTGATAGATTTGTAGCTGTGAGTTATAAAGTGTCAGACTCTGACAGAAAACCTGGCTGCTGACTTATGGATGGGCTTAATTATGTGACTTCAAGGTGCAGTGTCCTCCACCATCAATTTACTCTGCTGCCCACATAATGCCAGAGCGGAAATAACTCATCCATTTTTTTTCCCCCCCTCGCTCAAGTAAATTGTTAACAGAAACTGAAGCAAACAATCACAGGGATTTATTTATCTAGAAGCATGAGATTTATATCAAGCTCCCCGCTGTGAAACAGCACATCGCTACTGTTTGATTGTGTTGGATTATTGTGTTCGTAACAAGATAAATCGTATCTTCAATGAGCTGCAAATTAAAGTTGAAATTGTTCCGGTTGCAGCAACAAAACAGTGTCATGCCGAGGTGCAAATTCACAACACAATGGTGGGTGGGTGTCTTGTTTTCCTTATTAAATAGTCTGGGGAAATATTAATTATGTCGTAGTTTAATTGTAGTGTACAATTAAAGCTGGTAAATAGGCCTGCAGGTTTGAATTACAGTCTGTGCATAATTGGATTAATCACTGAATTAAATCCACCATGACTTCAACTTTGCCATACGCCAAACTGTCCACCATCCACTAATGTTGGTGCCAGGCAATGGAAGTGAAAGATAAAAAACAAAAACTGCGCTTGTGATGGCATCCTCATCAACACTGAATACTGAAGCTAAACTGTGTTTCTGCTTTTAGAGCCCTGAGAAGGCACCATTCAATTCTAGATTTACAGGAACGTGTCCTTCCTGGTTAAAAAAATTATCTATGCAGAAATTAGCGAAATTCTTGTGTAAATAGGTGCTAATTTGCTATTAACCCTCAAAACAGTGCTTTGATATTATATTATGTTATTAATCCGCATATCATTATACCTCAAGACCTGCTAAAGCATTGATCCAGCTAATGTCTCAGGGAATGAAAAATCACATTAAACTGCCAAACTAGTGGTAAACTGGTACTCTTTCAGGTACCAGACTCCATTACAGGAACATCATTCAGTATAGTTGTGATTAAAGACTCTCTCTCCACCTCTTTACGCTTGTATTCTGGAAATTAATTGCCAACAAAAGTGAACAATTAATGTGAATTCTTCTGTCATGACAGCCCTGCAAACCACATATCATCTTGTCATGTTTGCACGGAGGAATTCTCCATTATCAGCTACATTACAGAGGAGATGTGGCAACAGCACATTGCAGGCAACAGCACATGCTAAAAAGTGTTAGAATGAGCTGCCAGAAAGTCAGCTTTAAAGATAGTAGTAACACCTTTTCTGTCATTAGGCAACCGTGTTAGTACGCTAACTAAGGAAAGGTTTGTTGGTACCATCAACCATAAAATGAGATTTACTGTGTATCTTGATTTTTCTGAGCTTGCTTGGACGTTATTGTGACTATTAGATATAGAACTTAAAAGTTACACCATAAGTGTGTTGGGAATAATCAATCAAAGCTGACAAAGTGCATCATTAACAAGTGAAAACTTCCAAGACTGAAGCCAGTATAGAACTGTAGTTCCTTAAATGGCCACTTGAGGCTGGCTCAAAAATGAGTTAGTCTTCATAGAGCTCCATGTTAAAATGTCCACATTTACTGCAGAAATAAACATGTTTACAGCCGAGTATAACAAACCCTTTTGGTCTCTATAGCTAATTTCAGCAACCATGACAACTGTACAGCTGTGAGTTTTTAGACAACTAACCCAATTAAATTGTGTTAAGGCCTAAATTTATACACAATTAAGGGATGTGGATACTTTTAGTGACATTGGTGCTGTCCTAGGACAGTCCATGACCCGCCTCAGCTCCACTCACGCGCCACCTCTTTGCTCATTTTTGGATTAGTTGGGATTGAGGAGGAGTCAGGCACTGCAAAGATGATGACAACCAAAGACACCAGACTGAGTTTCAGAACTGCTGTACAGGAAACTAGTGGGTGATGTCAGAGGATTTATCCATCTTTATGATTAGTACATATGTTTAGTTAATATCAATCCAAAGCAGTGATTTTACCATGTTTAGCAGTTTCAAGGAGAACATGAAAAAATTGTCATGCAAGGTGGTCTATAATGGAGACGAGTCAGAATGTATCACTGAAAGGCTGCATATTGTGACAGAGGATGGCAGGTAAAAGTAATTCAACTCTATGTAGATATAACAAATGCACTTTTTTCTCAACGTGCTTTAACTGTGTTACTCGTAGCCATTAGACGCTGCACTTGAAAGTCACAGCATTTTTTAGCAATGTTGGAATTACGACGTGATGTGCCGTTAAAGGGTTCAGTGGCTCTGGGAAACTAACTCAGCCTGTGACACACGTTTTGACTTCTTTAGCTCAGTGTTAGTATTAGCAACCAGTATGTTTTCTGTGTATTTGTCTCACTGACAAGCGCTCTTCACCTCTTTCCTGGGTGAAGCTAACTGACAAACATCCAGCTAGATGGTGGAAACAGTAAACCTTTTAATCATCCCTTCAGGCACCTGTGGGTGAAGTTCCATACATTATTGATGGTTTCAGTTTGCGTCACACCTTGCACACAACATCCTTTGGTCCCGTTTCCCCCGGACTGAACTGCTGAACTTCTGGCATCGTGTACATCTGCAGTGCTGCCCTGGCAATATTTCCAGCTTAACTATGAAAGGTTGTGCCAACAATAACCTCACGTCCCTTATGTATTCAGATTTCCTCCCCATAGACTGATGCTTCCCACTTTTATTGTCCCTGCTGCCTTATTGAACCCCTCGCTGCTCTGCACAATTCTTATTGCACAATTACATTATCTCCAAACTCTTGTCACTGTGATGTCTTGCATGTGCTGTATAATTTGATTAATTTGAAAATTACTATGGAGCAGCACATCAGGCTTCACAATATATCACCAGCTCTGTCCACAGCTGCGATATCAGAGCGAAGCAGAAAGCTACACACTAAAAAAAGAAAAAACATAAATAAAATAACGCTTGGGCTCAACAAAATAAATCAACTCAACAGTTGGCTTCTTTTTTCTCCCTCTATTTTTTTTTTTTTTTTTAGTTTTTGACAACTTAAACTACAATCAAAGTTATTTTTAATTAGCAGGCTAAACTGTCTGAAATTGTCCAGGTATGTTTAGTAAGCGGGAAAGTGGACTTTAAATCCTGAACTCCAGCTAATTTCATTAAATTATCTCAACTTGAATTTAGTTTTAGATCAAATAACGCAGAAATTTCAGTTTAAATGACACATAATATTAAGTTGATGCAATTCCCAATACTGTTCTGTCGACTGAACCCATCAAAATTATGTTTGAAACTTACGTTTATCTAAGCGGTTGCAATGTACTGCTGCACTGCTTTTTGTGGATTGAAGCTGCTCTCCATTTACTGGTGTCAAACTGTCAGAGTGTCACTTTTTCATCAGAACTAATGTGTGATTTTTCTGAATTCCCTGCAGGATGGCCGAGTGTCCTTCATCGGACACCAGCTTGGCGGCGTGTCCTTCTCGCCCAACAGCCGTGACCAGCAGGTCAAGTTCGCCCGCGCTGTCCAGATCACCTACTACCTCCGTAACCACGGACCCCCGGTGCAGGATGCCATCGCAGAGCGCTGGGAGAACGAGTTCTGCGCCCTGGTCAGCCGGCTGTCCACGTCCGAGGCGCCCCACGCCCCCGACCAGCTCCACATCCAGTCGCTCACCTCCTTCAGCCTGTGGCGGGACTTCCACCAGACGGGCGTGCTGGCCAAGGGGGAGGTGCTGGTCAGCCTGGTGCTGGTGCTCCTGGCCGCCACCATCTCCAGCTCCATGCGGGACTGTCTGAGGGGTAAGCCGTTCCTGGGCCTCCTGGGCGTCCTGACCATTTGCATCGCCAACGTGACGGCTGCGGGGATCTTCTTCATATCGGACGGGAAGTTCAACTCCACGCTGCTGGGGATCCCGTTCTTTGCCATGGGTGAGTGGGAGCGAAGGTCGTGACTGAGGCTGTGTGCTTTGTGTGTAACGGTTGGGCGAGGGGCTTATCAGAGGCTGACACTCACAGTGGGTTGATTGGGGAGGGGATTAGCGGAATTGTGATGGGCTTTTCCTCAGAGCAGATGCCGGTAGTTCACTGCGGTTGATGTAGCAAAACACAGAGTGGCATGTGTGCGCTCATGTGTGCAGCACATTCTTTTTGTCAGGCAATTTGCAGTGTTTTCTCTTTGCTGTGATTTTCTTGCTTTAAAGACACATTCAGCTGTGCAGATTTGTAATTACTTCAAGGCAATGTTGTCCTCACTGTACAGGCTTTAATAATAAACTCTTGTAAAGTTTATATCCAATATGGGAAGAAGCACAAGGCTATCACAATAACAAGCCATGTTTCAGCTTCCAACTTGCATTATTTGATACATTCTTTGCAAAAACTACCGTTTAGGAAGGACGCAATGGGAGTGGGTGTTTTAAACATACTATGTTGGAGCGGAGCAAACATAGAAAGCGAATCGGTGCTTTGTGCATAATCATGACCTGATAAAATTGTTTTTTTTTTAAAACTCCAAATCATCAAAATTCATGAGTTCACAGCACAAGCATCGAGTGGGTTTTCAAGGGTGAGCGTGTCTTTGAAAGTTGCAAAGCAAAACACAGTTTACTGTCCAAAAAGGGAGGCCATCTTTCTTCCATTACTTTCTTTAAATTTACAGCGTTGATGGTTTGTTTTTTTTATTGACATGAAAGCTTATAAAATGCTTTTAAGCTGAAAATAATGAACTCCCCATGGCTACCAAAGCCCCAAAGACCCGTGTCCTCAATGGTAGCTATGGCCTGAGATAACGCTGAAGGTTAAACTACTAAAACTTGTCTGAGCTGTGTTAACAAATACTTAAAGGCTCGACTGGCCAATAACGTTTAGCATTTGCAGGCAAATTGGCTGTAAAGAATTGCCTGCATTGTCATTACTACAGCTGCCAAACAGGAATGGCCGACTCTGCCACTGCCAATCAAAGCTACTCCGTAGAGATAACTGTTGAAAATGTCAAGATAAATCGTAAGAAAAATGCGGTTTGAAAGACTATTTTACTGCATTTACTTCTTAGTAACCTATGCGGCAGTACAAACTACATCAGCAGTGTGATATACTGCATTTCTCCTTATTCTGCGCACTCTTTTCACCTTCGATTCTGTTTCTGTCACTCCGTCTCTTCCCCTATCACCCTTCTCCTTTTACTTTTTTCAGCTATACCTTGTCCATTTACTTTACAGCATATCTTGCATTTCCTTCCCGTGCGCTCCTAAGGTCACCGGATCCCTGGGGCTTCGGCACAGCTTCTGCTGCAGGCCGGCTGACATAACTGAAGTTTAAGTAAGACTCGGGAACAGGAGGCTGGATCAGCTCCTTGTGACCTAGAGGCAGGGGAGGGAGGGAGATGGGGAGGAGGTGTGATGTGGTGGTGAGAGACTGGCTAAAAAGGAAAGTCAAGGAGAAAAGAGCAAAGAGAAAAATGTATGTGATGCATAGGAGAGAGAGAGAGAGAGAGAGAGAGAGAAAAGAAAAGAAGGCAGGGTGCAGAGACAGATACTGAAGGAGGAGGTTGAGGAGAGGGAACGAAACAGAGAAAGACACATCCAGAGGGAGGAGGTGGAGAAGGGCAAAGGAGATGGAGAGGACTTGATTAAGTCTGTAATTTCATGTGACAGGACCTCAAAGGCAGCAGATGTCCACCCTCCTCTTGGGAGGTCCTGACTGAGACACACCCCTATCACTATATCAACGCCACATCAGGGCAGACACTCAGACCTGAAATGGAAACTGATACCCAATCTGCCGCAGCGGTGTAGCGCCCCCTGTTGAGACGTCATTACCATTCAAAGCTCCGTTTGGATTTTCATTTAAACCCCTTACGGAACTGAAACTTCAATGTGTGATTTTTAGAACTACAGTTTGGTTTGTTATGGTTTTACGAGTCGCAACAGCAGAAATGCTCGCAGCAAACTGGATCGCAGAACAATACATAAGGTGGTCAGTGTCCGTCCATCTGTTGTTGTGATTAAACTGAAAATGTGCGGACAAGTGGGAATACCAGAACGAAAAATGAAAAACCTCAAAATAGGTTTTAATGCTTGGGCAAAGTCAAGAAGAAATTGGTGTAAACGTAGAAGCAAGCCGCATCCAATTGTATTGTTGATAAGCAAAAGAAAAAGTATCACCACTGCAAAATCAAAATACTTAAAAACCTCTTTTATTGGTGCTATCATCAGGTGGTTACTTTGGTTTAATTCATGTGGATGCAAGATTGTGCTGCTGTATGTGGTTGAAGTGCAGCTTCTGTAAATCCTCAAATAGTGACGAGAGCCTTATTCAGCTAAACTGCAGAAGGTAACGACCCTTTATATGAAGCAAACTTGTGTTTGAGGCAGGCCTTTATTTCAAATTCCCTGCGTTTGATAAGTGTAATTGGTCATATTTTAGTATGCAGCCTTGGTTTGATCTGCTCCTGTTTGCCCTGTTAAAGTTACGCCATTAATACAAACTCAGCTGCTCCTGGAAATACATTTACTGTGGAAAAGCAAAAGAAATCTACATTCTAGTTTACTGCTATGTACATTATATGACAGGCAATCCTTGTTTTGTCCCTGTATTTGGGGGCTGGTCTTTGCTCATGTCGTCTACACACCGGGCTATTATCTGGCTTTTAATTGAAAGTATGCTAGTTTTAGCTACTTTATATGTAGTATGGATGTATGGACGTAAAGTCTCTATATGTATACTGTATACAAAACACAGTTGTTAAATACATGTAGTAAAAAGTACAATATTTCAATCTGAAATCACAGTAGTACAGTACTTAGTTAACTTCATTTAATTAAGTTCCTTCTAGTATAACAACTCATTGAATACCAGATGTCTTAATTTACAATTTATTTAGCTAATTCTCTGAATTTGGCTAAAATGTGTGCCGTGTTTTTATGAACCTTAACTTGGGTGGTGGTAAATGTTACAGTCAGACATTTTTGTTAGCATTTTAATGTCCGAGCTAATCCATCATTTTGGGGGATTTTTGTCTTTGTACAGGGTTTATATATTACAGAAAATCGGTTTATTGAGTCTACAGTTTGCATGAGTGTATTTTCTGAAAGAAAAAAATGAGGTTGTGTGCAGTGAGGATGTCTAACAATACCACAAACCTTGCAAACAGATTCTTGCCAATTGGTTTCTGTATGATTACTTTTGCATGTATTGGGAGTACATCATGTGTTTTGGTACCACTTGGTATGTGAGGTATTACATATGCACACGTGAATATGGATTTTCAACCTCTTGTGGATAAATATTCCATATTGCTAGCTTTATTTCTTGTCCTCGCGTGACACCACAGTCACATGAAAACTGCCTCAGAAAAATGTAGCCACATATATTTTTAAATTATTTCTACATCATTGTCCCAACTTGAATTCACTGAGATGATCGTGTCCTGCAACCGTCTGTCTGCCAGCGCTGGGTGACACCAGCTTCACCAGGCTAATGTGACACCAACTTTAAAGCTGCCCCCTAATTTAGTTTTTCTCAGTGTTTAGTTTCCTCCTGTGCAGTCACACCGCGAGGTGCTAGATGGAATTTTTCCAAAATAAGTTGAAAGGGTTTTGGCGTAGTTTTATTTAACATTCTTTTTTAACTTTGCCGTGTTATTTTTGTGCTAATGAGCCGGCAGCTCCTGGTATCTGGGGGCAACATACTAACAAAGATCTTTGCAGAAGCAGAGGTACACAGCCACTTCTCGGCCTCGTTCTGCCCAGTCCCATGATTCATTTGTGCTGTTGATATCCACCGTAGACCTAATTATCTTATCTGAATACAGTCCCATTGGCTTCTTAGTTGTTTCTGGTTCCCTTCATCTCCTCTGTGGAAACTGCAGCTACACTTGGGACCACAGTGTGCTATTAAAAGCCCCCTATGTGTGGAATTATGTTATTACAGAAATTATTCCGGTGGTTGAGGTTCGTCTTTGTTCTAAAATTTAGAGGTTATCGTTGTGCATTGTTAGGTCCCACTGTGCCGCGATACAAAAGTCAGAAATGTTTAATTCCCCAAGGTGTACTAGAGGCTGTATTGTTAAACCTTAAACCACAATTAGGGATCCCCTTTTAGCAGTTAAAAAATAATGTCTGAGGTAAATATAATGGGGCGAAAAACTTGTGTTGGCTTTTTGAAAACAAGTTCTTTGTGATTTTGATGCACAATAAGCAATGACAAAACCAGAAAATGTAGGCTATAGATTCTCTTTTGAGTACAGATTTTTCTCAAATTGACTTCCTTTGTAGGTATATACACATACTATAGCAAAGAAATCACAGAACTGGACTCACCACTCTAACTATATGTTGTTACACAGCATGTACAGTCAGGCAAACCCTGGCAACGACATAAAATCTGTACATTCCAAGCTTTAAAAAGTTTTGCAAAACTTTAACACAATTATTCAAGCGTCATGATCACAGTGACCAGCATCATCTTCTAAGTTGCATTTTGCATCGCAGGCTGCTCTGTGGACTGCAGTGTTCATGTTTACTCTGTGGTCCCCTGAAAGTACTGTCCTTTTCTAAATTGTGCAGACAGATAATGAGCTCTTTCATTGGTTATTTTGTTTTGGGGCTTCGGTTTTGCGTTATGAAATGCGTAATCTCTCTTTTCTTTTTTTTCTCGTTTTTCTTGTCTCTGAAAGCGATCTCCCCAGCTTATCCAAACTCCAGTGAGGACATTGTTGGCAGAGCAAAGGTGCCTGAGGTGCAACTCATACAGTAGCTGACTGAAGCTGATTAACTACTAAATGTCAAATGTGAATGGATAGAGGCATCTATATTAATTTTCAGATGGAATTCAGAACAGAAACACATGTATACTTTTACTGTGTCGGCTTTTCCACCGGTTTTCGAGTATGCAAGTTATACTGAAGGGACTTGTTGATGTGGTAGAAAACAATGTCACAATATTAATATCATTCTTTTACCAGTATTTATACACACACAACAATATGGTTGGTGACTGCATATCCATGCCTTCAGAATTATATAATGAAACCATAGTAATCTGAACCTTAGATTTAAGAGCTTTGAATTATTCATTTGGTTATCATAAAGCTATCATTTGATATAATGATAATGTTACAGTATCCTGCCACTGATAATCAGAATATAATGCTGGACAGTCCTGTTGCATGGAGTAAACTGGAATAAATTCAAAGTAACCCGTTCACCAAAATGTATATGACAATATAGCTGTGACTCCACAATAACTCACAGCCCTAAAAACCATAATATAGAAACTGCATTAGAATGCATCAGTTCCCAGGAGCACAGAGGTGGAAGAGGTTTGGAATAACCAAACCCTTCATCCATCTCCACCACCGTGACCCAATAGGTGAAGAGAGGCAGAGTGGGCAGATGAAAGCCTCTCCTGAGTAAAAGCCAAAAATCTCTTCATCTGTCTGATGGGATGGAAATTGATCTCTTACTTACAGTAAATGTCAAGTGCTGTGCATGGTGAGGTACTACTCATCACTGTGGGGTTGCACCATCCCGCTATTAGGAAACTTTTAGCAGTAGCCAGAACTGGAAAGCTCTGTTCACCGAGGAGATGATGGCTAGAGTCAGACAAAAACACCCTAAACATGGTAAAATTACTCCTGTAACAATATGATAACCAAGATTTGGCATCAAATTCTGCAAAAATGAAAGCGTATGAAGCTCGCTAAAATGGGGCAGGTGATGGACAGGAGAGCTGGTGAAGCATCAGCTTAATGTGGTTATTGTGCCAGGCTATTCAGAAAAAGGAATTGAGCTGAATGACAATTCGATTTACCCATTAAATCCATGCTGTAACCCTCACCCAGTCATGTGTTTTCACTATTGGCCATAGGACAGCTGGTCTCACCCTAAAACAGGTCGAGAAGCTCAGATATCGGAGTAGAGTTACTGCTCACACAGTGACAGAAGTGACTGTGAACATGGATTGGAGCATCCCAGTTGTGATTGTAGTTGCAGTATTCTGTTTGGTTTATGTTTGTGCATGTAAACATCAGACCCAAATGTGAGAAAGCTGGTGAAGCCCTTGTCCTGATTTTGAGAGGAGCTGCATGTATAGATCTTATTCCAGTTTCTGCCTGCTACCTGTGCAGGCACAACTTCAGCCAAGTTACGTAACCGACAAATTATGTGGGTGGCTTTCACATGGCTTGGGACGTTTATAAAATTGCTCATAGCTTGTCCACAGTACCAGGACAGAACATATATACAAATATTTTGACTGTGTTTCTGTGAACCTCAAACTGTTTAGTGAGTGAGGTTCTCCACAAGTAGTTTGTTTGCCGCTATGGCCGCTCTCATCAGTAATGGAAGTGGTGCTTGTACTGTTGTTTCCTCTGTGTCACACAGCCGGTAAACGGATGCCGTGCTCATATGGAAATTTTCTCTCCCCTTGGGGTCACTCAACCCCATCATGGTAACCCTATCCCACCAGACACAGCATCCTATCTCCTTTCTATTAGAGGACTGGCTGTGTAGTTGAGGACATTAATAATTCCTGTCGGGCTCGTATTCCGTTGCTGGTAAGAAGGCAGACGGGCCGAATCCACACCACAGTGTTGACATTTAATAAGACTACAATAAGGTAAAGTGGCCTCATTTTTAAAAGGCACTATCAGATTCATTTAAAGTTAGGCTATCAGTTACAGAAAAATCTAAGTCAAGCTGGTTTGTGTCGTAAACATCAAGAGCACCTGTGGAAAGTGCATGCACGAATCAATAACCGGAATACTCGTGTTTATCATGTAGATAGAGATATGAATAACCTTGTTTTTTTTTTAAGTACGTCAAGTAAATACCTTTTCCCAACTATGACCAAAACGGGTATAGGTCTTTCTAACCAGACCTATCGGTGACAAGTAAACATAATCAGTAAAATGCATTGGAGGTTTTCCAAGCATGGAGCTGGTAGGAGAGCTGAGCTAAACTCAGAACACATTGGAGAGTTGATGCGTGTTATCTGGGATGGAAAAGCTCCTGACTACCCTAGAAGGAGCAGAGAAACTTTGCTAGGGAATTGGATGTGAGGTCAAGCATGCTTAATAAGCAGTTACAGTGCCCTGACATCAAATGAACAGCAGACAATGGATGAATAGATGGACAGTTGAGATCAAGGACTATGTCATCAGAAAATAAAAAAAAAAGGAGTATAATTCTGACCCAGACGAACACCATGGTGTTGTGTTGTTGCTAGTACAACAATTTCCCTGAGGTACCCTACCAAAGGGATCAATAAAGTTGTATCTAATCTAATCTAAAGTATTGAGGTTTCATTCCATAAACAGCCCTAGAAGGCACACAACAACTGAAAACTTCACAGAACTGTAACGCTCAAAGAACAAACAAAATGCAACACTGACACAAATTCCGATCGCATCCAAATAGTGCTGGAGAGAAGTTTCTCCCCTCTGAAGCGGCGTTCGGCTCGTTAAGCGTAGAGCTGTGTCATGGTTTCTCTTTATCTGCCAGATCAAAGCCTCCCCTCACATCGTAGTAAAACTAATCCATTATTCTCTCTCAACAATCCAACTAATGTCGTCTCCGGCCTTTGAATCATGTCGAGGAAGCGGCTGTGCGCGGGTGCAGGTTACCGCCACGTGTCTTTGGCCCTTTTGTTTAATATGGAGCAGCCTCTCCTTCCCGTCTGTCTCCCTTGTGTCTATCTGCCGTGTCATCTGCGAGCTGGCCAATTACTGCTGAGCTGAGCTTGTCACTACCTTCTCTCTCTGGATATGTGACGGCTGTTAGAACTGTAAAAACAGGCTGGGAGAGGGAGAGAGCAAAAGAAAGTAGAGCAGGACTCATGAAACATACATGCTGGGATGGCTGCAGTGGAAGTAGTGACGGCGTCTCCTCGCGCTACGACGGCCTTAAAGGAAGTCTCTACGTCGACTTTGCAGAGCTGCATTTTATTTACTTAACACAACATGCAGCTACTGTAAATCCCACTGGGACGCGATGGTGCTCCACAGTGCAGAGCTGTAATCCATTCGTATTTCTCACCATATTTGAAGGAAAGCGAGGGAAAAAATTGTTGCAAATGTCTAACTTGCATGAAGATTAAGTCGTGGGATAACAGTCTATAAAAAAAAAGAGATGTGCTGCAAGGTGATATCATCACCTGAGAGGCTTTGAGATTCAACTGTAGGGACACATACCTGTAGGAAACATTCTGAACGTAAGGTCTGCTCATTTAGCTATTCACAAGCACGTTCCATTCACTGGAGAAAGGTCATAGGATAAAGTGGAAAGTTGTGGGAGTACCAAAGCAGACCTTGCATTTAGAGTATTTAGCACAGATATGATGTAACTGTCAGTTGTGTTGTCAGTGTAAGAGAGGGCAATAATGGCTGAGCAGATTTTCGTTCCAACCAAAGTTTACAACAGAGGTCTCCATGTATATGCCCGTTTGTGACAGCAGGGGCACCAACATTAACACTTTGTCGTTGGGAAAGGAAAAAAAATGCTTTTTCAATGCCTTAGCTTCATTCTGAAATCCATTAGTGTTCAAATATCAAAATGATGAATGGAATTGTGCAAAAAATATAACACCAGTTACACTAGGTTCAGACTAAGTGTCAGAATACAGTCACATTTTTGCTGGACCTTAGTTGAGACACTTGAAAGTCCACAACTGGTTCCTCAACCCATAAGAGCTTGTGGTCGTACATGACCTGGGTGCTGTTGGGAAGGAGGTGCCAGGGACTGACTTCCAGACACAATCTCTGCAAAGCCTTGTGGTTTGCACAAAGAGGATGCTGTGGGTTGTCCTGTTCTTTACACTATCTTAAGCTTCACCATGTTGTCAATGCTCCTGTTGGTCAACAAGATGGTAGAAATTCTCCAGCTTTTTTTTTTTTGGACAACATAAGGCGTACAAGATGTGGCATTGATGTCCACTTCATGGTTTAAGGAAGAAGGAAAAAAGGCCCCTCCCAACACTACTTTTGTACGTCTTTGTTTAAATTTGTGCATAGCAGATTCGTGTCCAGTCATGTCTTTCATTTTGTATGTAGTTATCTATAATATATGCTTTGCACCCAGTCTAAATGACTTCATGTAGCGCTGTCATCTTGATAATAGCCCAAGTGGACTCTCATGACACCATCATTGTACGCTTTTCACTTTGTAGGCAAATGAACAATTAGAAACTGATACTTCTATATTTACATATCAACTACTAATAGACTGCCTGTGCTTTTAGCTTACCAGATATAACATTAGCATTGACTGAACTGACTGAATAAGGTGCAAAGTTCCCTCAGAATATTGATTAGTGTAGTTTACGTTCTCCATTTGTGGTTTGAGGCAGACAATGATAAACTATCCAGCTTCAGAGTACCAACATGTGTGCCTAATTGTAAAGTATAATGTATTTACCCCCATTGTAATGCTGTGTGATGTTGCCAAAAGGCGCTAAATGCATGTTGATCTGCTATTCTGACCATGCACAGAGCAGTCATGTAGTGTGAGTCTGGGTGGAGTCAGGGTTATTAAAGATGTTTTCATGAAAACTTCTCTCCCTCTTGCCCGCTCTCTGTTTTCTGCCACATCAATCCGGGCCTGTGATGTTCCTGTCAGCGGTGCTGCATGATTTACAAGCTCTTTGGAGTTTTCTCTTTTTGGACCTTGATGTTTTTTTACGGACCGATATTTTCTTATCCTGCGAGGGGGCAAGATAGATAGTGACACTCAGCATTCGCAGCCGGTCACGCGCCGTGCCCATCTCTGCTGACGGTGAAAAGCCTTCTGGGAATTCCTGCCCGTTTCTATAAGTAGGGCCGGGTGACTGATGATCGATCTATGGATGTTATTGCCGTGAGTGGCTCTGGGATGATGGTGCTATGACAGCTTCAGGGTCGTTATTAAGGCCTGCAGGGAGGAATCATAAACCAGCCCTATACATCAATTAATATAGCTCCACCATGATACAGCCCTAAATGGAAAAAATACTCTATTTCTGGAAGAGCAAGTGATTTGGAGTCCATATAATATCGTCCTGATGTTCCCACCATCATTTCTTGTTGCTATGGGCAACGCGAAGATATATTTTATACTGGGAACCAGATTTAGTCCTGGTCGTCTTCCCAGTATCATGTTCTAGGAGTGATTTTATTTAGCTCCTCCACTAATTTCTCTCCGCTGCATGAAATCTGTGTGCAGTATTTAGCACCATGTGCCTCCGCATCTGTAATTGGAAACCAAAATTTGCACTTTGCTGTATGTAGAGTGCAAGAAGCTCCCATGTCTCTTGCTGCTAAAACCGACGGCGACGGCAGTACGGAAAAGTCACAGTTTAATCAAAGCAGACAACAACAGGAATAACACAGTTTGTGGCTGCGGCATCTCTCCACGTTCCCATGGTGATGTGGCCCATAGGTAAACCCCGGAGGACACTTTATGTTTGCTGGAGAGAAGACGTTCAATTCAACTCTCTCCAAAATACTCTGTCCTGTGTGTGTACGCAGCTGCTGTTGTACATCTGGTGTGTAGCTTCACTGGCAGTGCTGTCATAGCTCTAATATTATGGTGCACAATTCCTGTTGTGCGGTTGTTACAGATGTGATATTTGTTCATGACAGTGTGCCGTTGCGGTCTCAGCTAATAATGCTAATAACTAATGAGCTACAACTTTGTTTGTGTGACCAACACAGGACGTGAATATAGAGGACGTCCTCTTGGTTGGTTTGTAAAAAGACGGGATTTGATTTGATTTTTGCACTTAATCAAGCTCTGCATTTGCAATTACCAGTAAAGCACGACACTGGCACTAATAGAAAGTATGATCATTATCAAACCTAAACAATGTTTGAAGGGCTTTGTGATATATTTTTATTACAGCTCTGTGATGTTCATTAACGCTGCCCTGACTAACTTCTCCTGTTCCTGTGAGGGAAAGAGGCATTTGCTCCTCACTGGGGGGTGCACTGTAGCTCCAGTGTTAAAAAAGCATTAATTTGACTTCCTCAGCTGATGCTTGATGCACACAATGCACTACCTGGAGCTGAACTCTGCCACAGAATCTGACGGGTCACACATTGGATAGATGCTTAAACAAACAAAGGACTACCACCTACTGCTGCACAATTATGGCCAAAATGGAAATCTTGATTATTGAGATGAATATTGAGATCTAAAATATGTATTGCAATTGTTCATAGAGTTCAGTGACAACATATTTTCATTGCACTGTCACATTTAAATCAACAGAGGATCACTTTCAGTTCCACATTGAGCTACATTACTGCTAATGTACAAAACTTTGCATCAAAATAAGACTTTCAGTAATATCCACGTGAATTCAGTGCATCTCAGAGTCAAAAATGTTTCGGGGTCATTTAAAATTATATACATTTGACCTAAAATGACTTCTGCTTAAAAATGACAGTACATTTTACTATTGTTCCCTAAAGCAAACTAGATGGATGTGCCCAGAGAAGCCTCCAGTCTCCTCAGTCAGTTACTGCAGCGTACACAACTCAAACATATGACAAGAAATCGCAACTGAAGAAGTAAAATAAGATGTTGGAATGCCAGATTAACATTAAGCTGAACCAAAGCAATTTATCCACATGGGCTGTTTCATTAAGTTAATTGTGGGAAGCCAAAATCATGACATTGGTTAATATTCGATTAATTGCGCAGTCACAATCCCCTCCGTCATCCTGAGCACCCTCCAGCAAATGTCGCATTTTGCTGTTGTTTTATTGACTAGGTTGGTATTGACATAGTTACAAGCAAACATCTTTATCACGTTGAGGAGGAACCTGTATAAGAATCTGCAGCCACAAATGTGTTGTAAATCAAGTGTGGCACATTGCAGTCTACGCACATACACAACAGGGTGTGTGTGACTGTATAATTGGCCTTTACTTGGCAGCTTCTGTGCCTTTAGCTTCCACGAGCTCCATAGTCTTTTCTTTGACTGCTTGGATGCTTTGCGGGGTGCCGTGCTTCTTCTCATACTCCAAATAGCGCTTAAAGAAGAATTTGATCTTCTTCACTGAAACACTCAGGTGGATCACTCGATCAAAGAGCGCCCTGACATCCTTCTGTG
>NW_007578070.1:143996-179952 GCF_000690725.1 Stegastes partitus | reverse complement strand
AACCTTACTTTGTGAAAAGAGTGCAGAAGCAACAAAACTGTAGTTTCATACTTTTATGTTGTCCATAGATGCCCATAGCTTTTTGCAAGAGTCCAAACACCCAAATGGTTGAAAGCTTTCAGGTGTAGCAAAGGGTTTGTTGATCCCTTGTTCTTATGTACTCTCCTGCAATTGCAGTTTGCGGTTGTTTTGTTGATATCGGAACATTTAAGCTGGTTCACTGTATTTGTTTTGCTTCTGTAAACACTGTTTATTTCATCTCCTGACTTCTATCCCCAACTGTACCCCGAACCTAAACCCCAACGGTAATGGACTCATTTACAGTCATGATCTAAACTAAGAACAAGCGCTCTTTAAAAATCGCAGATCATAACAAGTACAAAACAAAATGCCACCCACTTGCATGCGGACTATAAACACATATCGAACCCTAGACATGCTGTGAATCCATCCAGGTCCCGTCTGGTTTCAATAACTCACAGTAACATCATTGTTCTGTAGAAGCTTGTGTTCCTTCCCAAGCGGGAGTTGACTTTGATGGAACTCTGCTCTTAAATTTTGCATCTTCAGAAATCTTGAAATAAACATGAATGCGATGTGGCGCAAAGTCTGCTGCAAATGGAGCCGATTCCAGCAGCAGCTACACAGACGACACACCAGATAATCTGCTTTCCAGCCTCATTTGTCGGCCGTTTGCGACACGGGAGGCTCGCTTGTATTCTCCACCACTACACTGCCACCAACCTTGACGAACATGTGTAAGAGCCTAAGTGTGTGCTCAGATTTATATATGTGCCATATGGAGAGATCCTCTCCTGGGCTGTGGCGGCTTCTCCTCATTACGTCAAAAAGTATTGATCTTCGCATTACTGTCAGGGTCCTGTGGCTTAGTTGATGGCTCGTCTACACACACACTCTCTCACATGTATTCAGCATTCTGGGCTGGACGTGGCCGTGAGTGTGCCTGGTCATGACAAACAGGTAGACGAGATATACGAGCACGTGCACGCTCACATGTAGCGCAAAAATAAAGTGAGTACATTCCTGGATGCAGCATATTCTCACATGCGAACAGGGAGTGCCTCTCCAAGATAATGCTGCTAATGCTGCTAATGCTAACGTATTCAAAGTCACAGCACAGCTCATCGCATGGTTTAACTGTAATTTATTGATTCACCTGCATGCAATAAATATGAGAGAATTCTAATCAACACTTGACGAATCCTGAGGCAGTTTATTATCAATAATGCCTCTATAGGTAACATATTACATGCTATTAATCAGGCTAATGTATAATTCCTTACTGATATGTGTGATGGGGAGTAATAAACTGCTGAAGGCTCCACGTCCGTATCAAGCTACATCAGCAGTCTTTTTTTATTTGCTATCAGCTTGCCTGTAAGTAAATCCTTTTTAGTGTAAAGTCAATTAGAAAGAACAGAGTGTGCAGTTTGATTACAACTTGATGTCTTCAAGTGCAGAGATAAAAACAGAAAGGAACATTTCGGTTGATTTTTTTCCTGCTTAGCTCCATAAGCTCGGAGCCATTTTTTATTTATTTATTTTTTTTCAATTTTAATCTGAAAAACATTTTCAAATTCAGCTACTAGCAGCTGTGAAACCTTGGACTCTGTGGATAAGAGACACTCGGGAGAATTTTAAAAATGCATTAAGTGTCCTTATCAAGCCAGAGTGAAATCTGAGTCAGTGTAAGTATAAAACACGCTGTTTTTGTTGCTGGTAAATCAAGTTTCTTCCACTGACAAAAATTAAATTACAACACCGCTTTCATTAGCTTGGTAGGCTGCTTTTTGAAATGCAAAAAAAACCAACAGCTGATGGAAAGTGATGTGAAGACGATGCGTTTATTAGCAATGTGTTTTTAATACTGTATGAAGACAAAACTAAGTAAATTAATTTGATATTAAAATTAGTACTGAAAAGAATCTAAAATTCACATTGCAGGAGCCACAATTTGAAGTATTTTTAGGATTATTTTAATCTATTCTCAAGCAAATCCATAAGAGGTAAACATATTGTTACATTTCAGTGTTGATAGCTTAAAAGTCTAATTTGCTACCTTATATTTCTTACAAATGTATTTCTGAGAGTTGGCTGAACTGCATAAGGAAGTTGTTGTTTTGTGGCCCCTTCCAGTGGAACTCCATTGGACTTAATTTTCAAAAAACTAACTATAGTAGTCAGAGGCAAGTGACAAATCATGTTTTGGTCGCATTTTAATTGTACCATGAATTACACAAAATTGCAGCTCGTCTTAAAATTAACTCAGGAATAAGACTGAAAATGCATAATTAGACACGTGTGTGACTTTGGGGTGTTAAGACTTTCTTTCTCCACCACCCACCCAGAACCGCTGAACATCTACATACATACATTTGCAGCATTGGCATAGCTTCAGCTCTCATCATGGACAGATTTATAGCAGGTTTCACCTTTTTCCACCTTGTTTGGAAGCACAAAATAAAATAAGCCAAGGTAACGACTATGTTAGTGACATAGAAGGTGCAACGTGAAAGCTATGAGCTTCACTCGCAAATTATACTTTCTTTACATGTAAAATGATATTTTAAATGGGCAAAAATCATGTCTATTACCTGATTTCTCTAAAGTGAGTCTCTCTTTAGATAAACAAATTAGTTAATTACATATTGTCAGTTGTACATAAGTAGTTAGCAACTAGCTTGTGTACTGTAAAAGTCCAACACCTGGAGGACTGAACAGTATCTGGAATCTCCTGCTTTTACTTTTACTTCACACATCATTGAGTATCATTTATTTACCCTTGTTAACTCTTGTTTTGATGCTTAGGAGTAGCTTTCCTGTCAATCGCAGCTGAATCAGTTGGAGTGCAGTGCTGGCAACAGCATCTTTGCAACTTAAAGGTTATTTCCACTGTATTTCAACTCTCTGTGGGTTATGCTAACTTTGCACTCTGCACCTCTTGTGTTTACTTTCACTTAGACTTGAGAACAAATTGTTAAATGATTCATGATTCAATTCAGTTCAATTTTTGAAGCGCTGCAGGGAGTTTGCACCGGTCGCCACAATTTATACTGCTTTGTGAACTCATTTCCCTGCATTTCTGCAACAGAGGTGAAGAGCACAAAGTTAGCAGAGACCCACAGAGTGACGGTATGTTTCAATACAATAGATATTTACAGATAGGTATTAGTCTCCAATCCAGCCGCCTGGAATCCTGATTGAACTCAATGAGCTCAACAATTATTAATTAGAGCAGGCCACATTATGTGACCTCCTGCATTCCAGCCTCTCATTAGAATTGCCATTTGTGTGAGTGTGTGAATATTGACCAGGATGAGAGCCACTTTTACCTCTGAGAGTCAATGAGCAGGTGTGTTGAGAGGGGGGTAATCCATTTTTAATGGAACATTCAGCAGGAAGTGGGGTCTCCAAAGGACCCCGCTTAACAGCTCTAAATATAGCTTCAAAGAGCTGTGAGGTCTTGCATTTTTTATGCATCAACTTTTGTGTGTCGTGCATCATACTTGTTGTGACTCTGGTTTGGTTCTTTTGTGGTATTTTTGTGCGCTGTATGTCACAAATTGCTTGTGAAGCCATTTCACATCAAAGATGAGAGAGTGACAGCGAAGCTTTTCTCTTATGTTATTTCAGGAGTCACGTTGACAGATGTGGGTTTTCTGTGACAATTGCGTCAAATATTAATCACTTGAGGAAAAAAAAATGTTAAAAATTAAAAAGGCATTTGATTGAATTTGTGGCTATAATGAGAAGTTCCATGTGCTCTCTGTAGTTTGACTGTCGTCATGTTGCTCTAAAACATCCTAAATTATTCTTCAGTTTATGCACCCAAAGGCCCTTTTTCCACTTCTCACCGACTTTAGTCAGAATTTTGTCAAAACCCCAAACAGCTCAGCACATCTCCAACAAAACGCTGTACAGCAAAAACAGACGCTTGCTGTGATGCATTATTAAAGATCAGCATCTCCAGTGAATTAATTAACTCTGGGGATCTTAGGTAACAGACCTTTCTGCAACAGTCAAGGGGAAAAACACAGAAAAGTGATGCATAGACAAGCTACCTGACCTGAAAATACCTGAAAGAAAAAAGAAAAAAATAAGAGGCCCATAAATGAAAGCAGGAATTCATACATACAAATGCAGTCAGCTCACAGAAATGATGGTGCAGCCTTGTCGTGACACTTCACCTCTTCAGCAGACAGCGATGCTGCTTTATTAGATTGTTACAATAAAAATCATGCTGCTGGAAGAAAGGTAACAAAACGAATACATAGGGTGGATAAATACATATTTTGCTGCAGAGAAGCAGCGACATACTTTGCAGGTTTTCTTCTAAAGGAGAGGGCTTGAAAATGCAAATGACCAATTTTGCTATTTCACACCTCGGGGCAACTCCAGAAAATGTGTTTCAAGCCGTGCCAGACTCCTACACAAACTCCAGGATAATGTCGAGCTGAACTGTGGTAATGTAGCTGTTTAACCCCTTAACATTCAACCCCCTTTTCCACTAAGACTAAAAGGTTGGGAGCATTTTGTTCATTTAACTCTTACAGTGAAAATACTGTGTGTGTCTTTATATGACAGAAAAAGGCTGCTGAATATTCAATCTTATGACAACGACAGGAACCTAAAATGATTTAGACAAAGTTTTCTTTTATCTTATATTCAGGCCAGTGAGTGTTAAAGGGTTTATCATCTTTAACATGACAAAAAAAATTGCATTGGATTATTATTATTGTTATTATTAATGGATGATTATTCTAAACTCTAAAATGTCCTTCACTGTGGTCTAGACTCCAACATTATTTTAGAAGGGATTCATGTTTAATGTGTTGCATTCATGGCCTCCAAAGTATGAAGCTTGCAGACTTTGTTAATCATCGGAGAACATTTATGGGTCCAAGTAGAATATCTCTATATGAGATGGTGGATTGCCACTGATTATGCAAAATCTATTCAAATTCCAAATTCTGACAACTTTGGGAATTTTTCATGTAGCATCACCAGATGGTGAAAGTTTTCATTTATCTTGTGAAATAACTCATCATTTACTAAATGGACAAACTCGTTACAGAAAGCCACAATGTCCATTTTCCACCCATGAATGGCATTTTACAATTTGTGCAACCTGTATAAGTATCAGACCCGTACTTATGTATAAAAACTAAACCTACCCTGTAACTCCCTCTGCACCACCAAGTGATACAAATGGCACTGCAGTAAATACACGACACATTTTCTGACGGTTTAACCGATGCTACCTTGTCTTCTCCCATATTGTCTGATCAAAGTATTCATGATTAGTCCATTGACTTTTCCTCTAGCGCCAGAACGAGCAGAAGGGTTTTCATTAACCCTGTTAACAACAAGCCACTTCTAGACTTGCTTTGACACATTTTTACTCACTGTGGGCTCATTTTGCGCTGCCATATTAAGTCCTGCACCTCTTTGGAAACAGCATAACCATGGTTAGAAGTAGTAGGGATTTTTTTTAAAAAGGTCTATTTGGAAGTACAACAAAATTAACAACAATCAACTAACATTATTTAAAGTGCCCACAAGTGCTACGGATACTGGAAATAATTTATTGGTTGTGAACGCAGATTTTTTTTGGTTTTTAATTTTTTTAAACAGAAGCTGGTTAGATAAGAGATTTTTTTTGTGCAAATGTTTAAATGAGATGTTTAGAATAAAGTGATTTTGATAGAATATCACAATTAGAACTGTAGATTTGGTTGATTTGTCTGACAGAAGGCAGTAACAGGAAATGTTCATGGACTGTTGGGAATTCAAAAAAATCCAATGAGTCTGTTTTTAAACTCTCTGGCTCTGATAAACGGTGTCATTTTAGTGATTTATTTAAACCCCAACTCAAACTCACAAGTGACTTTTGAGGTTCTTATCGTCAAGTTTTGAACATAATGCTGCAATATTTGGTGAATGACCCATGAAAGGATGATTTGTAATCACTTTTATTTCCTGTGTTGTCATCTAACTCGAATTTGATTTGGTCTGACAGGACACAGCATCATTTACGACAGTGGAAATGAACATTGTGCAACATCACTCAACAATCCACTGCAACAGCAGACGTGTGGAGTAGAAGTGATAAAACAGATGCCGAAACCACCAAAGGGAAAAGATAAAAATATAGATCAGTATGTAACTGTTTAATTTATAGCCACGGAAAGTCCACTTTAAGGCCCCTGCAAACTTTATCAGATCTTTAGTTTTATTTAAAGTAAATATTAAGAAAATCCTCCACAGCTGACGCCACTTTCATCCGCAGAGAAAGGAAAGTTCAGACAAAACAACAGATTTACCTCCTGTGACACAACTGAACCTGTTCAAACTTTGGAAGAAAATTAAAACTTCACGTGGGAGCCCTGTTAGACCCAAAGGCAATCGAGTCCCTGAACTTGTTAGTTTTTGTTGATTGCGGCCTGCTTTGCCTTTGAGCAGTATGTGAATCTCACCCTGCAGACTAGATAATGATGCCGTCTTCCAGTAGCCATTACTTCTGCATGTAACCGCACTGCAGCAGGTTGAAAGTTGCCTCAGGCTAAAACGGTGTACGAGCAAACGGCTGCAATTAAACAAAACAGATGCATGTAGCAGCGCTGTGGAAATTAAAACTTCAACTGGTGAAATTTCCTTCTCGGTTGCAAAAAGCCCGGAGTTTATACGGAGCGTTATCGCTAAAAATATTGATTTGGATGTGAAGATTGCTTTTGGGCTCCCTGGTGTTCATCCTCACTTTCACTCCCCTCTTCTGTTTTTATTGAGTTTGGATCACTCTTCTGCGGCGAGACCTCCTCCTTGCGATATTGGCTCCTCTGTCATCTCCACCTGCGTGACAAGCCGGCCCGGTTAACAGTCGTCCTGATTGGGAGAATCCACGGTGGGCGGGAGCGGCTGACACGCTCTCTCGCCATCTGATGGATGTGTTTTGGGGGCGTGCGTGCCCCAGAAGTTTTAGAGCAGTAATTTAGTTTAATGACTCGGTGGCTTTTTCGGTGCGGGCCTGGGGAGGAGAGGGGGGCAAATGCAGCCGGGGCCTCCATTAGTGGAGCTCTGTGGTCAGACGGTGACACTATAAGGCTATTTTTTTTTTTTTAACTCCCCGCCGCCACCGCCCTTCTCAGAAGAAAATAGTCTGCCGGACAGCCGGTGACAAACTGCCCTCTTACAATCCATTCAGGCTTGTACCTGCATGTGGGAGAGGCTTGAGATACAACACCCATTGCCTCTTCATCCCTTCATTCTGAGCTACAGCTTCTCATCTTTCTTCCTCTCCTTATCCATCCCCGATTCCTGACTCACTGATGTAGTGTTTGGCAGGCAGCTCAGGCTGTCGCCCCATTAGACGGGAGGGGAGCAGGTGAGCCAGGGAAAGGTTGCAGAGAGTGCATCGAAGCTTCGGAGCAGCCGTCGTGGTGCAAAAGTTCATCACTGTTGTCAGGAAAAATTAGCAAAGGTTATCGCAGCCCAAACCAGCGTATTTATGGCCCCCAAACGAAACAGCAAGTGCTGCAGTCGGGAGTTTAGAAACACTGAGGTCGTGAGTTTAAGTGCCTGCTTAGATCAGAATAAAGTGTGCGACGATAGTCAAGCCTGGTGGCGATAAAAGCATGCATGACCTTCTCGGGGTCTACAAATGAGAGGATCGTGACCCGATTTTGATGATATGCCTCAGCTGAGTAAAACAAAATGGCATTACTTCAGCAACCTGAGCGTCGCATTACCACTGAGAGTCAAAAAAATTACACCAAGATTACATGCTCCTCATTCCGATAGTGCACCCAGACTAGCCCTCAGACTATTAACACTGCAGGTACGGGGGGAGCACTTAATATCAGCTATGTAAGAGATAATGGGGGACAAATCCGTCGCACTAAACCCCACCCACCTCAGTTACTGTTGCTATGCCTGTCAAGCTTTCTACAGCTATAATTAACTCTCTGAGTTGGTAAGGAAATGTGTCTCTGGCTGATTTTTTTTTATTGCCTCCAGCTAACTGTCTGAAAACAAGAACCCTGCAAAAGGGCCCTAAATGTGTATTTGATGGTTATATAGATGATTTGACTGTGTGATACAAAAAAGCCTGCAGTGACAGTTTTTCTTCTGCCAGTTGTGCATACAGAAGATATGGAAATAAAGCGGAGGCGTTGTTTTTCTATGTGAGGATAGCCCTCGTAATATAGTAAGATATTATAATGCCAAATGGATAATGGTTACCCTACATGGATGTGACCGTTAGCATGAAGTGTAACACCTGATTCCATACAGTGAGTCTATCAATCCTGACTGATGCTTTTTCTAATATAACCTGGAGCCGTAAAAAGCGTTATGACTGCCACTAATTACTGTTTTTCCATTGACTAATCTATCAACCGTTCTACATACCAGTCGATTAATTGCATTTTTTCTCCAAAAAAGCAAAACAACAATTTTATTTTAGCTCATTTTAATTTGACAAACTGTATGTCAATGTATAATGCAGCCGGGCATTGAAATCCATCCATTATCTATACACCACTTAATCCTCACTGGGGTCGTGGGGGGCTGGAGTCTATCCCAGCTGACTTATGGCGAAGGCAGGGGACACCCTGGACAGGTCACCAGTCTGTCACACTTAGAGACAGACAACCAAGCACACTCACAGTCACACCTACCGACAATTTAGAATCACCAATTAACCTCAACATGTTTTTGGACTGTGTGGGAGGAAGCCGTAGAACCCGGAGAGAACCCACACTGCACGGGGAGATCGTGCAAACTCCACGCAGAAATATCCTGGGTGTCCTCACCGGGACGCGAACCGGCGACCTTCTTGCTAACCACCGAGACACCTTTCAGCCCTGGCATTTAAATGCTAAAGTTAAACTGGAAACTCTAGTTGGATGAAAATCAATAAGGAGGCCTTGATATTTAAGTCAGCAGAGCAATTCAGAAAGAAATCCAAGTTTCTAACACATCTTTGACCAAGTGAAAAAGTCAGTATATTATAAAAAGTGCGACATGAACAGGGTGAGTTTGTCAGATGATGTTGCAGTTATAAAAATCTGGATTTCAGTGATGCAAAGCAGTAGCTTGGACGTGACTGCTGGTGGTTTTTAATAAACTTTAAGTCGCGGTTTCACACTCGTTTCATTGTCTGATAGCACAAACAGAGAAATATGTAAATAAAAACAGCTAATTTTAGGTACTCGCATTCTTTTGAAGCCTTTAATCTTTGGAAACTTTAACCCCAAACTGAGTTGGACTTTGCTGGATTGTCAAAACAATGTAGCGCTGTCAGCAGCTGACCAACTACTGGAGCCAAAATCAAGTCGCTAATTACCCCGAAACAATGTCTGGTCAACAATAACTAGTAATGGTTGAAGACATGGGACTTAGTGGGCAATAAAAGTGACAGAATAATGAAAGATGAAGAAAACAGAAGAATAGCAGAGCAGACAAACTTATCAATGCTACAGTAAACAGAGGAGAGCATGTAACACCATCACTTCTATTGCTATTGTACATATTTAACTATAGTAATTCCTATTAATAAAGAAGTCTAGTTATGAATGCCAGGTTCTCTGCGATCACATGCTGCTAATATAGAACATTTAGTATATATATTAGCTGCAATAAATACCATTTCGTAACTTGCAAATATTCGTAACAGGCCTTAAAAAACAAAACATTTCAGTCCATCCATAACTACACCTGTATGCAGGGTGCTTCATTAAACTGAATGACAAACATCATGACGGATTGTGAGGAGTCCAGTTTAAGAAAGTCATATTGGTACCCTGCAAAGGAGGAGTGTGTTGAGTGTTTATGTTCCTTATGTTCATCTGTTGATGGTCATGCTACAGTCAGGAAACAGTCAAAGCATAAAGCTCAAAAAGCAGGTTTTGATTCTTTCTTTTCTGGGTTGAAATTGTGGTAAAGAGTCTGTTATTATCCAAACACAGTCCTCAGTTTGAACACTCAGCAATCCAGATATTGCATGAAGACTGACTGCTGAAGTCCTTCACTGCCAAAAGTATTTTCCACCACCTGCAGATTCATATATAGAGGAAAAAAAGGGAGGTGAAAGAAGGCAGACTTGTTCATTTGCTGTGTTTGTGTGTGGGTGTATGTGTGTGGGTGAGGATGGCGAGAGCAGCAGCAAATGAGAGTGCGGTCTTCCCTGCAGACTCATAGTCGTGGCTGTAAAGTTCTAAGACGGGAGTCATACTGTGTGTGCCTTTGTGTCGGGGACATCACAGTGACACGGGTTCAGTTTTATCACTGCAATAATCGTGGCTAATGGGAATGCAATCTGCCGGCTCTGCCTCTGTTGCTGCGTTACCTCACCCCCACCCGTCCTTCGTCATCCATTCATTTTAACAGGCAAAAGGGCCAAACTTAGAATCTGGACGTTCAGTTCAGCATATTTCAGACAGTGACAGAATTGTCGGTTTCTTCCAAAGCTGATTAGCATTGAGCAGCAGTCATGCTTCCAGCCACGTGTTCCTCTCCCTCCTGCTTTTTTCCACTTTCTCATTGATTAAAGTTCCTGCACTGACCACACTGACCAGGCTATTTTTGTTTCATTTTCTATGATGGGCCGATGAATAAAGTTTTCATCTCCGAGAGTGAGCTGCAGCCAACCATAAATCTATTACAAGTTTGTGCATCACGTCACTCCTAAGTTTTTACTAAGTATTTCCACTATAAAAATAAAACCATAAACAGAAATACAATTTTAAAAATATGTTTAAAAAAGTGAAAACAAAATGGTAGAATACTGTCATGTGCAAGAACTGTAAAACCAGTGAACATACAATATCTGTAAAATAAGTTTGTTTTTTTAGCAGATTTAAATACAGTAAAATTGTACAATTTAATGGTTGTGCATTGTAAAAGAATAAATTGTGTGTAATAATACAGATTTTGTTTTGTCTGTGATATTATTAGTTATTATCTCAAACAGGGAAATCTATAAAATAACAGTTTAAAATATTATTCACCATTTCTCCATCTTCATTATATATAATATTTCCTTTAAATAAGTGGGAATATCTCTAAAATAAAAATATTTTTAGCTCATTTAAACACAGCAAAAAAAGAAAAAAAAGTGTATTTTTATGGTCAAACTTTGTAAAAGGACACATTACTATTTAGAAAAAATATATACATTTTGGTAGAACGATTAATTTGTAAATTAATGCTTTTTTCTGTGATTTTACTAGTTATTATCTGTAATTCAAAAAATCAGGGAAATCTGTAAAATAACAGTAAATTGTTAAAAAAAAAAATACAGTTAACTATTAAAACATCCATCATTTACAGCGATTTACTAAATCAAGTGAACCTTATGTAACGCCCTCACTAGAAATGTGCTGTGTAAAGTCAAAGACGTAGGATCACAAGCTGCGACGTAGCTAAGTTGGAGAAGGTGCTGTTCCCCAAAAATTTGCATTTATTGCTTCCACCCTTGTTAGAATTGAGCCCTCGTGTCAAAAATGTTGACTGATGCAGGGAAAAATGTAAATAAGCAACACTTCTTTGCTAAACACGAAGAGATGCAGCTGCTCTCCTCGATGCTCAGCTCGACACATGCTGGCCGACGGAGCGTCTGTCTTAGTTCGACATGGGTGTGAATATATTTCACCCCAGCGAGCGTGTCGCTGTTTTTGATCTTCGCTTGCAGTCTTTCGTTTCTCTCTCATCCCTTCTAATTGGGATTCTTCTCACTTTGGAGCAGCAAGGCTTTCAAAGACAGGTAGTTTCACAGAGAAAAAAAAGACAGGTGTGAAGACTCCCAAGTGTTGCTCGTGATAAAATGAGTTCTGCTCTTACTAGAAGGGAGACTTGATCAAAACACGAGCAACATTATTGTCTCTGTGCTGCCTAAATCTAGTTTGTTTGAAGGGTTTTGCTAATATATCATCACATAAGTACACTCCATACTCAACAGACAGTCAGAACATTTCTGTTTGGCATTAAATCCAAAACATGATTGAACATAAAGAACACAGCACCCAATCTTTTTCTGTTGTTTTTGATGCTTGGGTGTTGTTTCTCTTTGCAGGTTTTGTTCTGCTTTTTATTGATAAGCTGATATTTGATTCTGTTTTATGTGGGTTGAAATTTAATATTTTAGACGGTTGGCTAGACGAAGAAAAGGCGTTTTTAAGACATCCAACTGGGGTTTAGGAAACCAAACAATAGATCTAATGTCCACACATTTCTACCTGAATATAGCTTGTAAAGGTGAGTTCTGGAACAAAACAACCTGAAACCAATTTGGTGGAAAAAATAATAGAGAAAGCACATAAGCGCATGCATAAGCTCCACTTATCCAACATCTAATCTTCATTCCTTTTTCTGTAGAATTACAAGTTTGAATTTAATTAGTCTAACATGTCAACCATTTGATCTGTCTGCATCGTAACCAATCCATTTAAAACATTCACACTTTCCAGAATAATTCATTTGAGCGCATTTAGTGTCATTTATCACTTCAGAACATCGTTATGTAAAAGTCTCTCTTGGCAAAAACAAAGAAATAGAAAGTTACTATTAAAAAAAAAAAAGCAGAGGTAATGAAATAAACTGAATGCGCTGTGGAGTTTAATCTGCAGCAAACCCTCATATATGTTTTGAATGTAAAATCTATACAGAAATTAGCAACTGTCACTAGGACCAATATGACCGTATCGCTCATTTAAAAGTGGAGTTAAAAAGCAACTGTAGAAGCGTAAAGTTGCATGATTATACAAGCTACGAGCACAAATTTGAGGAACTTGTACTTAAGTGTCCATCTACGCCAGTAATAAAGATGATAAAACAAAAAGTGCTGGTTGGTGTAGTAATAAAAACATATTCTGTTAGTACTGATGCTAACCAGGGACACTTTACCAGATGGGCTCATTTTTATTATCCACCTCCACCTGCCAGTAATCAATCATTGTAATGAATCCCAGAGCTTTTCCTATCATGTCTAGAAAATGGCACGCTACTTAACATTCTATTTGGTAACTGGTGAAGGGAAACGCATGCGGACGCCCCTGGTGTAATGCTGCGAAAACCAGGGGCGTGAATTTCCTCTCTCTCCACACCCTCTAAACCAACTGACACTAACTAATTGACGTGCTGCACAGCTTAATAAAACTAAAAGCAGGAAGAGCCATCTAGCCGACTCATTACATAGGCCTAATCCTTTATAGTTAATTAACTTTTTTTCCTCTGTGTCAAACAAGGGGAAATTTATAATGCTGTCAAGGGTAGCAATCCCCCTTTACTTCTCTATCCACCTGCTAGATTTGAAAGGAACATTTTAAAGCTGATGTTGGCACCGAAACGTAAGGATGAGCCAAATCCAGTGTTCACCGGCACTGAAATATTTACATGGTGGAGGAACATTAAATTGATTCGAGTGTTCAGAAATTCATAATACACTCGCTCGCAGTAGTCCAGCTCGGGCATTTTACAAATACATGAACAGTGTGCGTGGGTGGGCGGGTGTTCCAGTGTGGGAGGTTTTTGCGCTATGCTTTGCATATGCCTTTGAACGCTGTGTATTCATGTCTATATTTCTGACTGGTGAAAATCCCACAGATTTGGCTCACATGAATGGGCCTGCTGCAGACAGCTTTGGATGCTGTTTACTGATGCATGGTAGAGAGGATGGTGAACGACTCTATCTCATATATGAAGAGAAAAGGAAAGCTTGTCTCTATTAAAGAAGTCAACTCGATTTTTAATCTGGCTCAACATGCGAACACTCTTAAGCAGTCTTGCTCCTGCTGGTAAAATGCCATAAGCATCGGTACATTGTTTAATCTCTGACATAAGGGTGCACTGGGTGCAGCCTCTTGGGACTCATAAATGCCCTCATATACTCACTGCTTTTATTCACACTGCAGTAAACTGGGACACCAACTGGTTGATCGCAAATTAAAAAATGATTTGCAATAACAAAATAATGTCACAAGATTCAAATCATATCGTATATTTCAAGAATTGAAAATTCAGTGTTACAATAATTCGCCGTGTAATGCACGACCGGTTCTGTGGAAAAAAGCATGACGTCACCAGTAGACGGCAGTACATGTGGGAAAATCAAGTGATTAGCAGTTTTATACTGAAAGGCAACTTTTGCACTAATGATTTAACCAGAAGAGTTTCGTGTTCTCCAGTCCTTGAAAATGTATCAATTCAACCCCCTACGGAAACACGTTCCAGGAGTCTGAATGCCTAAAATCAAAACATGCTTTCCAGAGTACAAACAAGCAAACACTGGTAATTAGCAGGTCTTAATCCAGGTGTTCGCTGCCATAAAACTTCACCCAAAGTCACTGGTTTTGGTTTTTCTATAAGTGCTAAAAGGAAAAAGTGTTTGTTTGGGTTTTTTTTTTTTTTTTCCAAATTCAGTTACAGCATAGCGGTTCCGTTCAATCACTCAACCATTTTACTTTGTGGTATAAAATGTTGTGCATCTAAAATCTTTCAGACAGACACGATTTCATATCTTGGGGATGATTACATCATGCAAACAGGCAAATTATCCAGACCTTGTTACTTTGGATATACATAAGCTAACACATCTCTCTCTTGTCTTCTAGGTCATGGAACCAAAGGTGTGTTTGAGCTGCTGGCAGGCTGGAGGAGAACAAGGGAAAACCTGCCTTTTAAGGAACGCGTGGCGGACGCTTTTGCTGACGTGATGGTGTGCTACACCATGACCAGCTCACTCTACATCATCACGTTTGGCATGGGAGCTAGCCCATTTACCAACATTGAGTCAGTGAAAATCTTCTGCCAAAGCATGTGCGTGGCAATCCTGGTCAACTACTTCTACGTGTTCTCTTTCTACGGCTCCTGCCTGGTGTTTGCCGGACAGCTCGAACAGAATCGCTATCACAGTGTTTTCTGTTGTAAGATCCCCTCAGTGGAGTACCTGGACCGCCAGCCCACGTGGTTTAAAACCATGATGAGCGATGGCCACGACCTGTCCACACACCATGACAGCGTCCCATACCAGAATCATTTCATCCAGCACTTCCTCCGAGAGCACTACACAGAGTGGATTACCAACACCTATGTCAAACCCTTTGTGGTCATTCTTTATCTCATCTATGCCTCTTTCTCATTCATGGGATGTTTACAAATCAGTGACGGATCAAATATCGTGAACCTGTTGGCTAGTAACTCTCCGAGTGTTTCATACGCTTTGACCCAGCAGAAATACTTCAGTAACTACAGTCCTGTGATTGGGTTTTATATTTACGAGCCCATCGAGTACTGGAACTCCACGGTGCAGGAGCATCTGAAGACTCTGAGTCATGGCTTCAACAAGATCTCCTGGATGGACAACTTTTTCCACTACCTGCGGGTAGTGAATGTCAGCGCATCAACGAAAGGCGACTTCATCACCATCCTTAAGGGTTCCTTCCTGCGCAGTCCGGAGTACCAGCATTTCACTGAGGACATCATATTCACCAAGAACCGCGAGACTGATGAGTACGACATTATCGCCTCACGGATGTACTTGGTAGCACGGACCACAGAGAAGAAGCGCGAGGAGGTGGTAGAGCTTTTAGAAAAGCTTCGTCCCTTGATGCTGATCAACAGCATCAAATTCATTGCCTTTAATCCAACGTTTGTGTTCATGGACCGCTACAGCTCCTCCGTCATCTCACCCATCCTGACCTCAGGCTTCAGCGTACTCACCATCCTCATCCTCACTTTCTTCCTGGTCATCAACCCCTTGGGGAACTTCTGGCTCATCCTCACGGTTACGTCCGTGGAGCTGGGCGTCTTGGGTTTGATGACCCTTTGGAACGTCGGCATGGACAGCATCTCAATCCTGTGCCTTATTTATACCCTCAACTTCGCCATGGATCACTGTGCACCACACCTGTACACTTTTGTGCTGGCCACCGAGCACACTAGGACGCAGTGCATCAAGTTGGCACTGGAGGAGCACGGGGCGGCCATCCTGCAGAACACATCCTGCTTTGTGATCGGGATCATGCCCCTGGTGTTTGTGCCTTCCAATCTGACCTACACACTGTTCAAGTGCTCCCTCCTCACCGCGGGCTGCACCGTGCTGCACTGCTTCGTCATCCTGCCCGTCTTCCTGACCTTCTTCCCGCCGTCCAAAAAGAGACACAAGAAAAAGAAACGGGCCAAGCGGAAAGAGCGGGAAAGGGAGAGGGAGCGGGAAAGGGAGAGGGAAAGAGAACGGGAGGAGATAGAGTGCATTGAAGTCAGGGAGAATCCTGATCATGTGACAAACGTCTGAGTAGTTGGTAATTTTAGCAGTCAATATCTCTGTTATCTGTTATCGGTGGATTAGAGGTGTCCTCCGATGTTGAGGCACCTCCTGAGGTGCAGGGGAGTCCGAGATGTTCCCTGAGGAGTAGGCACTCGTCACTCCCAACAATAGCAGCCAAGCTGGCCAGAGTCGAGTGCAGCCCCACTGCTCAGTCATTCAGTCCTTCAATCTGGACAGTGTATCTCATTTGCACAAACTGCAACATGCTCATGGTTCTAAAGCTCTTTCCCAACTATTTGGTATATAAAAACAAGTTAGTTACCAGAACGTATGCTTGCTAAATCTGTAAGTACATCCTAAACACACAGTATGTTAGTCCATTTAAATATTAGCAATTCTATGTTCGTCTCCTGCAGCCCTCATCTCAAAACCAGTGAGTGAGGTGCACAGCAGTCTGTTAAGCCAAGGACACTCAGATCAGTTGGTGAAAGTGGTTAGAGCGATAAGTGTACAAACTAAAACTGTGCAAAAGACGACTGTGCACGCACCTTGCTCCTCACACCTTGTTAGCAGCAAAAAGAAACAAAACCAAAATGTGTGGAAAGAGAGACAAAGTGGGCCCAAAGCACACCGCATGCTTTTCTGTAACATTAAAAATAGCTGAACAGCTGAACTGGGCAGATGGCATACACTGTGTCCATTATGAAGAATTATCTTGCACATTGCATCGTGTGAATAGAACTGTCAAGGTTTATATAAGCAGGAGGCAAAAATTTCTGCTTTATTCTAGAGGTCATAGAAGGTCGAAGGCAATGGCAGAAGGAACTGCAGTGGGCTGCAGCGTATGAAGAGGAAGTGATAAGTGACTGTCGCTGCAAGAGCATTTGAAAAGGCAGTAAGACTGATTCTTAGAGTGTGACTTAAGTAAATCCTAAACTGCTTTTGCACCAGAGCAGTAAAACCAAAAGTGATGAGTGTTTCTAAGGCTTGAAATGTGGAACTTTCTAGCAGATTGATAACAAGGGAAAGTTTCGGTGAGTGTATGAATGTCTCTGTGAACCACTTACAAAAGCTTACCGTCAGAGAAATTGGAAGGTTTGAATGTGATTCAACACTAGCAGTGGTGCCAAATAGTGTACAGAAACTTTTGTTTGACAGATTTCTATTAAAACAAAACAGTTTCCGTAACTTTGAACTTTCATATAAATCAACCATAAGCTATCAGTTATTGGAACTAATTTAAAAGATTGCTGTTTTCTGTTGTTCAGGTTTGTGAAGCAAATTATGATGCAGGCTTTACATTAAATAGTGAGGCACTTATTGTAAAGTACACAGTCACTGAATAGTGTGAAAATTGTATAGGTAGTTCAAGTGAAAACCCTGACCTTCTGGGTTTTGTTCCAGAAGTAGGAAAACACAAATTACTAAAAATCTACCCCAATCCAGAGCATGCTATCCACTCCATTTGTCTAGATGGGGGTTGTAAAAAAAAAAAAAGAAAAAAAGAAAAAAAAAATTAACAACAATGCATTGTCTACTTAGTATTTGTGTTTTTAACGGCCTTTAAATCTGAATTAATTGATATTTACCCTCAGCTCCTCCAAGACTTTTAGCCTCTTTCAGCTCGTTATTTTGGCTACATTTACCATACACCGCGTACCAAGTACCCACAAACAGTTAGCAACAAGCTAGTGAGCATTACGGGCCATTTAATTTGCTAAAGAGGCAGATATTTCCTTTAGTATTAGCAGAGACTGAAAGCAAAGAGTACTGGACTTCAGTCAGGTGGTTAAAAAACATAACAGTAAATGAATGCCAATGTTGCTCAGTATTTGCAGGATGTAAAATTAAGCAAATGCTGGTACAGCACATTTGACAGCATTTTGGAGGTTGACATAATTTTCTGCTGCCCCCTAGTCAACAAAAATATCAATGCTGCTTTAATGAACACCATTTTCCTCAAGCCTAGGACCATAGAAGATTAATAATAACACTTGATAGGCTGGATATGAAAGGCATTTGAAAATCTTGTGATGACTTGTTATAAGCTCAAGGCCAGAAAGAAAATTAAATGCTAACAAATGAATCGTTTAAACTTGTTACAATCATGACGGGTTCAAGTGCAAATAGCAAGTGCTATAAAAGACGCTTGTTGATCTTACAATAAGACATTAAAACTACAGACCAGTTAAAGTGACAGATTCTGTCAAGTTACAGGAGCTACTGAAACAGCAACTTGCCAGGGAGTGACGTCAACACTTTGGCTCGGCATTGCAAAAGTGAGGGTACAAGACCATTACTGCCACCTGCAGGCCTGGAGCTGGTCTTGTCCATTTAGGAACTGAATATACGTTGCCCTAATACTTCAAATAACATTCCACTGAAAGAAAAAAGAAAAAGAAAAAAAAAATCGAGTTGTCCTCTGCAAATACCTTCCTTCAATATTCAGTCTTAGAAGTCCAAAATGGCTGCCATCTCCCCAGAAGGTAAACAGTATTATCTACGTCTGCCAAAGGCCTGATAAGAATCTCTGTTGCAGTCCCAAAACAAACACACTCAAGGTCAGCAGCCCCAACAGATACCAATCTCACGCTGACCTCTGGCAGGCAGGTCTTAGCTGGTGGCATGTGATAGAGAGGCCCCATATGTGAGCAGATGTGACTGATTACAGGCCAGTCAATACCTTCTTAGGGAACTGGCTGGGCTGGGCTGTCATTGAGGGGACACTGCTGTCTTTTTTCTTTGTGCTGCCACCAATAAGTAAATGGCTGTAACACAAAGCAGCTAATCGGGCAGCTGGAGTGGAGGTTAGAGTGTTCATACTGGGCCAAATGTCAGTAGGAACTACGTGTTGATGTTTGACAAAAGGAGTGCGTACATTCGTGTGGTAAATCGCTAGTTATCAAAATCGCTATTCAACCCACTTCTTGTGTATATTACTATGAATGAGACAAATATGGAAAAGAATCTTGTACTTGTTTACTTGAACACATTTCCTGCGTTTGTGGGTTAAGAAAGTAACTCAAAGTGTTGAATTCTCACTGGTACTTCATCAGCCAGACATTGCCCTACTAAGAAATAGAGGTTTTGGCAAGATATTTCCTGCAGTAGCTGCAGTGAGCGTCACATTATGTAAAAGCCATGTCATGTATGTATAGCAAGAAGGCATGAAATGTTTGAAAAATGGGAAAGAAATGCAAATCTTAAATAATTTACTTCCCAAAATGGACTGTGTTTGCATGGCACTGTATTGTATGTATGCATGTATTTAATTTTCCTGTATCGAGTCTACGTTTTTTGTTTTTATTATGATTTTGCTACTCTGTAGTGACTTATGTTTGTTGTTTCAATGCATATTCTGTAACACCATGTGCTGCAAAAGAACAAAAACGAGTCATATCTGTTCCAAAACAAAAGCCAGAGGATATTTCATGTGTAAAATAACTGTAAATTAATTTTTCTATATTTTCTAAGAAAAAAAAATATAATATAGAAAGATTTTTAATGACAGAATTTTCTTAAAAAAAGAATAAAAAGGGAAAAAAGTTGAACACAGTAGGCCAGTAATAAACAGTGGAATGTTACCAGTATACTAGATCTTATTCCTTGCACACTGCAGTGTCAATGTTTGTTGATGATACACGTTTTTATATGGGAAACTGTGGCCACCATTTTATTGTTTGTTTGTGTGTCTTGACTCCTTTATAATCTCTACTTGGCCCTCACATTTAAGGAAATCATACGTTACTCAACAGCCCTTTTGTGAACATCAGAACAGTCTATCAGGCTTTGTAATGATCACTTTTAACAAAAACGTAGGGTAGAAATTTACCGAATATAGACAGAATTATGTTGTGATATACATCTATAACAGTTTGCTATATGGCAGGTCAAGCTTCGCAGCAAAGTTATCAATATTTAGCTTAGCTCTTCTGGAAGCTCATTCCTAAATGTAATTGGTGTCCTCATACTGTATGGAACCTGCCATTGCTTCCTAGAGCACTATTTCTGTATCCTAGCCACATTCACCACTTTTCAGCTTTATCATAACGAGCTGAATGCCATCTGGTTCAGCTAATGTCTACTTAAATAGCATCGCAAGAAATTAATAGTAATTAATCCTCTATGACAACATACACAGTCTTACCAATGTGTTATGGAAACAGCATGTAATATCTGATATTTAAAACACATCTTGATAGTTTGGTCTTCTTTTGAAGAAAAGCCAGGATGGGCCTAGCATTATTCTATATTTCCCTTACTGTCAAGAAATCCGTTGAAAAAGCCAAAGCAATATGTTACTCTGTGACTCAGTTCTTCCTGACCTGCCAACCCTGTATGCAGTCTCAAGCTCACTGGTTTCCATATTCATTGGGAATCAATCCAATTTAACATATGTTAAGGCCAATTCAGAGTTTCCGCATGGCGGATGCAGACTTTGAAAGCAGACAGCTGATGCAGTTCTGTTCATATTACAAGGAGCTACACATTGGTCTGCTATGCAAACAGTTGTATTGCTCCACACTAAAAAAAAAAAAAAAACCCGACAGAGCTGCTATGGATGTTTCTAAAAGCTGGCTGTGACTTTGCATTTTTCACAGGAAGTTGGAGCTGGTTACAGATCCTGTAGCGCTGTTTGATTCTAGAGAATTTCGAACTTTCTACAGTGTTTGGGCTCCATCAATAGAAAGCATGTACAAACAGGAAGCTCCAAAGTATGGCAGCAACAACTTCAATTACAACTCTTCTAATGATGAATTATACAGCTGTGGATACGAATCTCCTCAAACAGCCTCTTCACAAAACCAGCACTGGTTTAAAGGACCATTTGATTTCCTGGAGCATTGAAATCTGGCACGCTTGTAGTACGGACAGTTTGCTTCGTCTCAAATTTTGTTGTCAGCAGATGGGTTGGCGCAAACTCTCGATTACTTGGGTGGATGACAAGATTTGCGTCAAGGACATGCGGACACAAAAAGCATGAATTGACCTTTACTTAAACAGGGTTCATCTGGAAGTAAACTACAATATGAGCGTCCTTGGAAATGAAAATTGCTAATTTCTTTCCATTCTTGGTTGTTTTTGGACAACAGTGGAGCTCAATGGCACGAAGGAACAAAATCTGAGGCTTTGGGGCGAAAAAAACACAAGGAATACCTGCTAGTGTTATCACGATATTGAAAGTTTTGGCCTTTTCATGTGATTTGTGGACAAGAAGATACAGAACTTTGCTAGACTTGTTCCTTAAAAAAAGAAAAAAAAAAAAAACTTGCACAAGATTCTCCTGAAGCTCACGCTGCTCTAAAAGCTTTTAAAGACTGATTGATGGATTTATTTATGAGTCACATTTATTCCCCTACTTTGTCATCGTGTAAAAACAGTCAGTCAACCTCCAAATTTATGCAGTTTCTAATATTAACATGTGCTATATAGTGTTTCTGTCCACTTTGTCTTCTGCGTGATACTGTGACATTACAGCTAAACTATACAGACTACAGGTTGGCTTCAAATGGGACATTAGGTGGGGTTGCTTAAGAATCTGGTTCACACTAACAAACTAATGAGCATGACTCATTAAAATCAAACAGGAAAAAGACAATAGGATAAAAATGACAAATTCTTTAGTGATATTTTGAACAATGTTAGCAGGTATATGAGTGTACTGTAAGTGTCATGGAATCCTCTGACCGCGCACCAGCACATTTTCAGTTTCGTGCAACCAGGGACAGCACAATATTTCCACGATACAGGGCAATAAAAGTATGCAATCATCATTTTGCTTGTTGAATAATCTACATGGCAAATCTGTTTCAACCACAGCCTCAGAGGACAAATTGCTGTTTTAGTGTAAGTCATCTATCTTGTATGTGAAGTGACTAAGCCGCAAAAATAGGCTCTTGTTGCCCCCATTAATCAAACCCGTTATTTAATGACTTCTACTTCAGCTTTTTACAGCAAGTTTCGACATTGTGCAGAAGTTCAAATGAAAGTGTGGTTATGTTAGTGACCTTAGTCCCATTTAAGTACAATCCCTGCAGATGAAGCAGGTGCATTCAATGAAATTCGCTTCACACCGTCTACATCCCTCTTATGCTTACAGGATCATCTGTTTACATCATTATTCATTCAAAACTCTAATGGATGGTATTATCTGTAAGCTTGTGTTGCTGTCAAAAAGCCATTTTGTGCCATCATTTCCCTGTCCATGCTCATACGCTGACGGTCTTGTATAACTTGTCTGAAACATTTAGAACAAAGACTGTTTACAGTAGAATAATGTGTTCATGTATTACGAGTACACTCTGTCAATTGTTTAGACAATTATTATGAATATGTATATGGAGAATTCTGGTTAGTTTTTTTGCCAAAGTCTGAGCCTTATATACTGTGTCCTAAAAGGGTATACCACTCAATTTAAGAAGTTGTGCATTGCATGTGGCTTATACGAACAGTTTGATCAGTCTATTAGCATCATTAGTGCTCCCTTAAACCACAAAATACACATCAAATTACAGAAATGATCTAATCATACTTGGCTGTCAGACTGATGGGCTCATCGCCTGCGGGCGGAAAACTTCTTAGATTTCTTTTGGCTTACATATTCATGAGTTCAACTTTCCAGACTAGTCATACATTTCCTTCTGAAACTAAGAGTCAAGATAAGTGTATTGGAAAGTAAGATTTTGCAGCTTCAGCTAAGCAGCAACCAGAATATCAACATAACAATCACAGAATAAATGCACCAACATAATAGAAAACTAACAAAGATATAAAAGATTCTTCAAGTCAGTGAACTGCCTCAGTAATGTCAGTTAAACAGCAATATTTACCATGCGCCAGTGTTAGCCAACATCTGCTCCCATACTCCTGGGTGACAACTGATGTGTTCTGCCACCTACAAGGCTGCCTCAGACTTTTGTTGCTATCTCTGCAGACACTCATGTCTGATCAATGCCTCCTCCACCATTTAATGTGGCGATATCAAACCTACTGAGCCAACCAGAAGGTGGAGGAGGAACCCTACAGCCATATCAATGGGAATGATAACAACTGATAACGGCCACTTAGGGCCTGATAATGTTTGAAGCAGGTGATTGGAAAGTATCTATGTACAGATCATTAATGAATTAGTTCCACTGGTTTTACGATTATAGATATTAAGTCATCTAAGAGTCCAAAATGTTTTTGAAGAGTGTTGAAATGTTGAACATGTCTGTAACATTCCTGGAAGGAGACAATGTGGTTGCTGGAATATTCTTGAACCACCAGAACTCTTTTTTGTTTTTTCCTCCCTTGTCACTTTTCTACTCACCGTGTGGCTCATTTATGACAGCAGAATACACTCCTGCACCTTTATAGAAACAGCACAACCTACTTAGAAAATTCTGAATGTCATTTGTGCAGTATGACAGTTAAAATGCCATAAATAATAATTAAATATCTATGATTACCTATTTTACAAAAACTGAGAAAACCTGGAGTTAACTTTCCTAAAATGTTCTCCTTATACCTTAAATATTTTCCTATTTCCGTGTTCTTATCACCCTTATCTGCTCTGTGCAAACACATCCTGCAGTTCGGTCAGGAAGTGTCTCAATTTTTGCCACATCACTTTTGGTCGCAGCCGAGTCACCAATGGTTTCTCAGTCGCACTGAGTAGTGCAGGTTTTTTTTTTGGCTTGTTTGTTTTTTATGTAATCGGATGCAAACGGTTTTATTTTGAGCAAATTTTTCAATCAGAACATTTAAAAAATATCACAATTTTCAGCTTAGATTTGGTTCAGTTTCCCGACTGACTGGCAGGAAAGGCCATTGTAAAGTGGAAAATCTGACTGTTTTGTTTGTACAGCTTCTGACGACAATAAATAGATACAATGGAGTTCAGTAGGTTAAAACAAAAATCCATAATTTTAGCTAAACTGTGGCTGCAAAATGGTAAATGTGAGATAAAACTGTAGGTAAAAATATCAAAACAAAAGTAGAGAAAGCGGTCAGTGAAATGACCCAGTAATGTCCACCATACACCAAGACATTAGCAACCACAAGCTGCTGGCCACATTAGAACAAGTTTTCATTTGTAAGACCAATTATGTGCTTTTTTTTCCCCCCCTACAAAAAGTCCTGCTTTAGATGTTATAAGCTAACCTTCAGTTAAAACCAGCCTTGTGCAGACTGTTAGTGAACACTGTGGTATGAAAAAGAAACCTTTTCATATTCTCACAACTATCTCTGAATGTGGTATGAAGAAAGAAGAATCTTTTCTTAAACTGGGTGGTATTTCTCTTTTACGTCTTATAAGCGCCTGTTAGCTTCGTAAGTCTGTGCTCTTTGTATAACCAGTGGCATTGCCTTACATATATTTTCCAGTATTTCAGTACAGATGTCAATGGAGTATTTTTCTTAGATTGTGACTGAGCTATCATGAACCTTCAGATCCAGGGGCAGTAGAGATACACTGTGATGAGATGACAATGCTGTCACATGTCTTAGGCCGTTTGTGTGTCGTGTGAATAGGTATGTGGGGGTGTATCGAGTTTGACGTTTGAATTTAGGCTTTCAAGTGCTGTTCATTCTTAATGCCTTTCTCATCCAACATACCATCAATCACATGAAGTCGTACCTCTGAAACTGAGATAAGAACAAGCATGTTTGTGCCCAGAAAGGATTGCTATCCCCTTCTCACCACCTCAAGTCACTGTTGGCATTCCTGTATTTTCTGTAAATGTCACCCAGATGTTAGATCAGTGTGCAGCTCTGCATGGCTTTTTATTGTACACACATGTTGCAGAGGTATAGTCTTCAAAGCAGAGCAGGAAATTACAAGCTCTTACAAGCCTTTGTGTTGCTTGTTTTTCTGGTCGTCTTCTTTAGGCGTTGGCAGAGCTTGAACTCCGTTTTTGCTAATCTATGCCTCTTACCAAGCGGCAGGAAGGTTTAACCTCATCTGACTGCAGTGACTTAGAGAGAAATCAAGGGAGGGGGGGAGCAAAAGGATGAGAAAAAGTGTTTGAGGGAGGAAGAGATAGAGGAAAAAAAGGATGCAGGCAAAACAGGAGGTAAGCCCTCATTTGAATTTGAGAAGATTTGAGCAGCAGGGATGATGGGAAGTTTTCCGGTGACGGGAGATGTCGTATGAATGGAGGGTGAGACTGCGGCACTGCTAGAAATGTTTCTGTTCAATCCTTTGCTGCTGGAATGAGTCTCAGAGTCGAAGTTTACTTATGCTGAAAGTTGCTGTCTGTTGTGACAAATGCAGATTTGCTTGCCTCAGAGGAAACTGATTCTATCTTTCAGGGCAGATTTCTTTTTTTTTTTCCAAGTTCGCTTTCCTGTGCAGAAAATGATATTACCTCACAATTTTCTCCAATCTGGGAGCTTTTTAAAAGGGTACTCTGGCATGTTAATATTACACTTCTATAAAACTGTCAGACTCACAAAAACAGCTTGTAAAAAAACAATATTTACAATGGACGTAGCAGAGATGTCTAGATATTACTCACCGGCATGCACAGCTGGATTGCAAAGTTATTTTATTGAAGAATATTATAAACTGAAATATTAAGAGGCTTTAAAATACATTCTGACATAAAGCCCCTCAGTAAGAAAGGTTCTCAATATTGGGTAAAAATGTGCTTTTATCCTGCCATGCTAGCAGCCTCACTGTGGATATCTGTTGATTGGAACACCACTTTGGTTCAGACAGATAAGCCTAAACTACTGGATGACATATGTTCCCAGTTAAAGTTTTCACTCTTTCAGTGGAGAATTTCAAATTCTGCAAGTTGGATTTGCGAAAACATATTACACTGACATTTATGGTTTCCAGAAAAAAAGTATCTAAACAAATGTGGTGCTCTCCAGCCTTTCCCTTTCACACAACCACAAGGCTGACATTTATGCTTTCAGGTAAAATGCATCACCAGCTATCGAATGGATTGCAATGAAATTTGGTCATGCTTTAACTGGATTTATGGTGCATCTGAATTGCATGTGGGATAACAGACACACACTGTTGTGTGAAGGTGGAAGAGCAGCTGGGAGAAGCAGTTTTCTTTTTCCATCTGTGCGGCACTTTTCATATCTAGAAATAAGTGTAACACCACCATTCATGTCTCCTTTGAGGGATGGTCTGAAGACGTCTGTTTTCGCTCTATGATGGCCAGCTGTTCACACCACCTTCTACCACGTCTGTTCACATTAACTTTATACGTTTGATTTCTGACATGGTCCCACAGCACATCTTAACTCTCTCAACCCCTCAGCAGTATATTTTTACTCACTGTGGGTTAATTTTTCACTGCAAATATTAAGTCCTTCAGCTTTATGGAAACAGCACAATCATGGCTAGAAGGGTAGAAAACAAAAAAGTGTAAACACTGCCTGCAGATCAGTCGAATAGTCGCTGGATTTTTCTCAAGACTATCGATTGTAGGAGAGTCTCTAATGCCTCCTCGGCTACGCCAAGGAGTCCAGGTTTTTGGTTTTCTGGAAAATCTGGTTAGACTAACTATTTGTTTTGTTAGCAAAATTTGAACCTTACAATTGGCTAAGCTTCCTGACAAAATGGCATGTCACAAGAAGTTCAAGGACAATCCTGTTTTCACCACTTGTGGCTCTGATAAATAGTGTAATTTCTAAAAATACAACATGCCCTTCATACCCGCTGGCTGGCTTTAGTTCAGAGTTTAAAGAACGAGTTTTGAGAATCCATCATGGACCATTAAGATGATGACATACTATATTATGTTCTGTTGTGGTGAGCCCTTTACTTTTCATTTAGCACCATCACCAGGTCAAAAATCCAACATTTAAACGTTTGCATCTCATGCTAAATTAGAGAGTGTAGTAAACATGACTACAAAACAGCAGGATGTCAGCTTTGTCAATGGAAGCAAATAACTGCTACCAGGACAACCTGAGGCCACTGGAGCTCCAGTACAACCAAAGTTTCTATGCCTCCCATCATTCAATTCAACAAAATCTTATTAGCTTCTTTAAGGCAGAATTTCTACTAAACGTTGTTGGGACCGAGATACCTTTGATGGCATTCTGTGGATTATAAATACTCTGAAAAGCTCCTTCCATTACCAAAGAAGATAGAACACCTTTTCAAAGGCAGAGTAACTGACCTTGACCTGCAAAACTGCCAGAGTGCCCTTTTAAAGCTCATTAAATGACACGCGAAAATTCACTTTTTCCCGCAGTAGGATGTTTGGCCAGGAGGAGCTGGCATTTTACTTCAGTCCAGTTTTCCCCTCATGAGTTGATGATTTCCCTAAATGCCTATGTTTTATGTGCAGGCAGTAGAGACAGCCTCGGCTCTGTACTTCACTGTAAGTTTTACTGTACACAGCAACATCATAGTAGCTTTTTGTAACCCAACGTTTTGCTTCCTGAGCTGACTGTGACTGGCAGCAGGAGCGGCTGCTGTCGTGTTGTGCTCCGTTGCAGCGTTATTGCGCCAAGCTGTCTTGGCCGGGGATATTTTTGGCTCCCACCTTGTCTTAATCCTGTCGTGATTCTCCGATGGATTATTCATGCTTCCTCTCCCCTCTCACCCCACCTCCTCCTCCTCGCTTTCTCACCTTCTCCTCCCTCCTTCCTCCTTTTACACTTTTCCATCCTCTCCCCCTGAGCGCCTTCATTTAACACCACCGCCAGTCTTCCCCTTTATACATCTGTGTCATCATTAAAATGCCTTCGAGTGTGTGCTCCCATGCTGCCAACCAATCACTTCTATAATTTATTCAGGAGGTTATATAACATATCTGCAGCTTACCCCATACACTTCAAATGTATAAACCAATAAAGTACTATATCAATAATCCTATTAACACCACTACCTACCTTATAATGTATCCCTCCACTCCCCTCCTCTTCACTGAGATCACTTTTCTTCGCAACCCATTCAAGTAGTCTGAATTCCCCGCCGAGGGCTGCCGTGATAATTACTTCCATAGAATTCTCCCTTTAGCTCTTTCTCTCTCCACCTCAAAACAAGATCCAGAGGACCTTCAGCAATGAATAGAGTTTAAAAGTATATGAATATATATTTCACTAGAGACTCAAAGTCCATTAGAGCGAGTGGGCGCGATCGAAAATCTTTATCGGTTTGTTTATTTACAGTTTGTGACTGTCACTTTGCGAGGTTGCAAACAAATGGTGGGGAAAAGTTGTCGGTGTTGAATTGACGTAAGAAAAGAGGCTCAGTTTCAGTTGACTCTAGAGCCTATTTTGCATCTTCGTTTGGCTCGAAACAGCACAAACCTAGCAGCTTCCTGATCTTAGCATGCATCAAAAACGGTGTTAAATTCAAATTAGGCTCACAGTGAGGCCCCCTGAACTTTGACTTTTCTGATGGAGAAATCTGGTTGTTTTTAACGTGTACAAGAGCTTTATAATAAAGACCTTCAACACTGATGCATTCACAAATTAGCCAGATTAGCATAGACGGACATACTAAAGTGGCTGGCTTTTAACTTGTTAAAATCAAAAAATTAAAAGCTGCAGCCATTAATTTATTAACAAATTAGTCAATCGATGAAATCATAATTGGCAATATCTTATTGCTTTAATTTATCAAGCAAAAATGCCATTCTTCGCCCAAGTCGTGCGACTGATCGAGAAAGTTAAATAATAGTTTGTGAAATTAGTTGCAGCCCTGAAAAATTAAAACAAAAAAAAATCCCAAAAAATACACACATATACTCCAGATTACCCCCCACATGAAGTCACCCAAAGTGTTCATACGTAGACAAGAACTTCAAGGTTAGAAGAATCATAGACGAGCATCAGTGACATCAGCATCGATACGCGTGTTGACCCTCTGATGGAACTGAAACGAATGGTCTGAAATGTACACACCCCTTATCCAGTGAGGATTAACGTATATACATGATATCAGCTTGTGTATATTTTTGTCGTGTGTGTGACTTAAACTCAGCTTTCCTCTCAGATGTCATGTGAAATAACACAAACTTCCCGGCAGCAGCAAAACAAACAAGTAGTCTTCCATAAATGCAGACATCTAGGTGATATATTGTCAGCAGAAAAGACCTCTTGCAAATTCTACCTTAGCCATCTCAGCTACTATGAAAAAAATAAAATAAAAAAAATAGAAACAAACAAACAAAAAAAATATTTCTATACATGTCAGACTGAAATCTCCTGGGTCAAAATATTATCCCGAATCCTTTTCTCCGAAGCTTTTTGCAGTGATTGATTGAGCGCACTCGGCACATTACAGCCCAGCTCTGGCACTGGCGGCCAAATCAAAATGCTCTGGATGTACACATGGAAGGATTTTGGATAGGATTTGAGCCCAGGCTTGCATAGTGTATACAGGTCTGTTGTAGCTGAGGAGCTGAACGCCACCGATCAGACCAGCCAAAACTAGAACCGTAGTATGACGACAATGTACAGGAATGTCTCAGTTTCAATTTATTAGAAGAGGTATGCTTTTGAATGCTCTGAATATTTTAAATGTAAACTCCTTTTCTACTGCCTGCTATGTTGAAGCTATAAATAGTATGCATATGATCAACCTTTTTTACTTGACAGAAAAAAAAAGAAAAAAAAAAAGATTTTCATTAAAAGAGCTTTTGTCTATGAAACATCAGAGTGACTTCTGTCGTTTTTGTTGTTGTCTGTTTAACTTCAGATCCAACTTTCTTCTTCTTCCTCGGGAACCAAAAAACCAGCTGCCTGTTGTTATCGTGAAATCACAACTCAGTTATTTAATTATATCCAGATATCAGACTTTTTTTTTGCGGTTGCCAGCACTGTAATTGACTCATAATGAGATAACGTGAGTTTATTTTTGTCAGAATTTCATTTAAAAGTTGCTATGGGCAACATTTTATGGTCAGAGACGAGCAGTTTGGAACAGATGGGTTGTGTTGCTACCGCTGCACCTGCTGCTGTGATAGCTCAGAGTTGGAGATACTCACAGATTTGAACTTCCCAGATCAATAATTCATAGGTCAAACAACAAAGTAACACACAAATAACACCTTCTTCCAGCCACAGTAAGGTACAAAACAAGCTACAACCCAGTTTTCATCAAAGTGAACCATCCTCCAAGGTGGACAAAACCCACAGGGTTCAATGTGCTGGAGGTCTACACAGTCACACCTGAAGTGATATCTGTGGTTACTTTTGTCAATACTGAGATCAAGATTATTCGTTAACAGAGCACTGCTTTGACTTCTATGTTGTGCTACATTCCTTCTAATGTATACATCTTTGCATTAAAATAACACCTAACATTAGATTTGTCTTCACCTATATACAGCATGTCTACTTGAGGTAAAATAGGAATGAGCTGACATTGAAAACAGCTCACCTGCTTATCAACATTACAAATGACCAATGTTCCCTAAATTCCTCACATATATGGTGTGGTAGAAGCTAGCCAGCTCCGGCTGTGCACGGAGAACCTTCTAGTCTCCATTCAGTTTCTGCAGTGCATCCACTCAGACAGCTATGTGACCAACAAGTACTTTAAAGAGACTGGAATAAGGTGTTCTAATGTCAGATTTACCCAAGTTGAAACCAAGTGATTCATCTACATGTATGTTTACTACAAGTGAAGCATGTACTTTAAACATCAATCACGCAGTTGATAATGTTCACTTAATTGAGGGTAAGCCAAAATCACAATGAACATGGTTAATAGTCAAGTAGTTGTGCAGTTGTGAGATGATTTGCAGGGACCATCTACAAAGTGGAACACCGAGAACAAACATTACAAAAATGATTAGATAAATTCATTCATAGACTTTACCGAGTCACCATAATTACCTCACATATTGGCTGCCTCCTGTCTCTTACAAACCAATGATTAAATCTTTTCCTTTTTTATTTTGGAGTTGTACTGCAACACAGAACTGTTCAGCATGAACCCCACTATGAAGGATCTTGTGCCACACTTTCATCCCGTCTCAGAGTAAGCTCTGCCATCCATTTTCCTCTGATTATCTGGGGTCAGACTGTGGTGGCAGCAGACTGAGCAGATCATTCCAGGTGTCCCTCTGTCCAACAACACTGTCCAGTTCCTCTTGGGGGGAATCCCAAGGCATTCCCAGGCCAGATGAGATATGCAATATATATACAATCCCTCGAGCTAGTTCTGAGTCTACCCCGAGGTCTCCTCCCAGTTGGACGTGCCCAGAAAACCACCATCCTAATCAGATGCCTGAACCACCTCAGCTGGCTCCTTCTGATAAGAAAAAGCAGCGAATCTACTCCGAGTTTCTTCCAGATAAATGAACTCTCTGCCCCACCTCCAAATCCAAGCCCAGCTACTCTATAGGAAAAAACAATTTTGCTGCTTTTTGTCCACAATCTCCTTCTTTCTATCACCACCCAAAGCTCACGACTACAGGTGAGCAGTTGAAACATGGATTCACTGGTACATTTAAGAATCTTTGGATCTTGCACAGAAGAAGCAGTTGAGTAAACATAAGATGGATCAAGTGTCAAGAAGCCTAATCCAGTGCTCTCGTCGTCTTTGTGTGGTTCCTATACTTTGCACCTCTTATGACAATCACGAGACAGCCAGTAAGCGTCTCTTTTACTGCTCCTATCTCACTGATGCTGCCTTTTAGAGACAGGCCTAGTAAAGCTGACAGTGCAGGCAAAGTTGAGGCTCACAGGAGCTGATGCAATCACAATCGAGCAACACGCGCTGACTTTACTGTAGTCAACAAGAGGCAGACATTGCAACCAGCATCCATTACCTAATTAATCACAAGATCACAAAGAAATAAAATTTGACATCTTAAGAGAAGCGCAGTGAAACAAAAGCGACCATCGACAGCTGCTCCTGGCTTCAGCAAATTACAGCCATAAACGTGTCCTTTAGCAAATTAACCAACTACTCCAGTGATTCTGCTCTCTGACAAACGGAAGGAAACTCTGGTTTTACTAGGCGCCGTCTGGGTGTAGAAGTGTGAAATGATTAAAGTGGGAAGTTGGACGGTGCTTAAATGGTTCCGCTGTATACTCAGCAAAGCTTCCCAACATTAATTAAAGTTAAAGTCGTGCCCAGTATCAGTCTGAAAAAAATATGCTCACACGGAACACCACTGAGTAATAAGAGTAAAACATAAAAGGTTCGGCACTGCATGTTTTGCAAGATAATCAGTTTGTAATGAAGGCGGGACTCTTGTCATTTCATCACTGAATTATTTGAAAATTACAAGTCACTTTTGTCTGTTTAAACTTTCTATGGAAAAACAGTCCTGCCCACTAAAGAAAAAAATACATGAAAAGTCAAACAATACCTGTGGTAAGTCAAATGTTCAAATCTCTTATGAGGGACTACATCAGAAGTAAAATAGTACAGTGGTTGTTTGGTGACCACTTAGCCAAAGACAGGGAAAATATAATGGAGTTGAGCTGTTTGGGTCTTTGTGTGCGGCATAGAAAAATGACATTTTGCAACATTAAAATTTGTCATTGGGATCTGACAAAAAATAAAATAAAATTCTAGGATTTCTCTCAAAATGTAATCAGATGCAAGATATTCCTTTAATCTTCGGTGACCCAGCTTTGGTGGTTTTCCTCAAAAAATGTGGTGTTATAATTGTAGTACACAGTAGTGTTGATATAAAAGGTTTGAACTAAGGTTGCAAATTTGAAACAGTTTTCGTAACAGACAGTCGGCCATGTTAACAATCGATTAATCATTTAAATGAATAAAATACAGTTGTCCTTTTTCTATATGCTGATGAAATCCAATTTGAAACCGCTGACACTTAATGTTCACCACAAAATCAGTTAATTACATCAGGAATTTAAGGAAGAGTAAATGTAAACACCAGTTACGTGCCACATTACTTAACCGAGAACAGCATTAACCTCTTCACAGCAGTTTTAAAAAGAAAAAAAAATAAATAAATCCTCACAGCTGATCTACATGATGAGTAACTCATTCACTGTAGGAAATTAGTCCAGCTGCTGAGCTGGAACAAATGTCCACAAATACAGCTGCAGCAACTTTATCAGATCAGGAAATCCATCAGTATTTACTGCCACCTCTAAAATGTATTTATTCTCAGAGCAGAGCATCACCGACACACTTTAGTTTGAATGTTGTTGGAAGCCTGCAAGCCCACTGCTCCCGATGTTAGCAGCGTTAGCAGCTACCCAGCTTTTACCCTGTGTTAGCATTAGAGTGAAAATCCAGTTTAGCGTTAGCATCAGGCCTCAGGTAGCAAGCTAAACCGGACACCTACTAGACACCTTTTTACAGTTTGATGCTGCAAAATTCATCAATGGTTAGCAGTTAGACAGCTTATCAGCTAATTGACTTTGAACTGATTAAATTAACTGCAATTAATTAATTAACCGTTTACGCATCAATATCACTAGATCAAACAAAAAAAAGAAAAGGTAAACATTTGTAGAACTAAACTAGAGACAAAACAAATTCCGCCGATTGTCAATAAATGATGGTAATAGTGCCGTGGTCTTCAGTCACCACATCTTCAGAGTTCATGCTTCCCTTTGTCGTCAAAACACAAAACAAAGGAACATCTTGTGAGGAACAGCGTCCTTCGTTTTTAAGTGCGTTTGGTCATTTTTGACCTGAGCCCGGGCAGACAAAGGACTGAAAACCGGAAAGCTAAATTTATTACATTACAGGGAAGCTCACCGGTACTAATTACAAAAGCCAATCAGATAATGAAAATAGTCCATCTGGCACAGGCAGAGGGAGGTGAAAAAAGCAGTAACAAGCAGACGAGAAGAGAGAGATAGCAGCTGAAGCTCCTCAATCTGACACTTTTTTTTTTTTTTTATAACAAACTCCTTCTCACCCTCTCCTACTGCCTGCATCTCTCCAGAAATGAAATATTCATGGAGGCCTGGTTTTTATCTGCTGCTTATCGTCTTTCCAGCCTCCCGCTCTGCGACTACTGCTGCGATCGCTACTACAACAGCTCGGAGAGAGGCCCGGATCACCTGTCGTCAACCCCTACCTGCAAGTCCACGCTGTTTATTTAAAGAGCTCCTGCCTATATTCAAGGACAATCTCCAGTCCCCCCTTCTTCCGTCCACACACACAGCAAGACAAGACGAAGAGCTAAATGGTGCCTCAACAAAATGTGGGGGGTGAGGAGAGTGTGTTTGTAGGTGCAGATATCACTGAAATTGAAAAGGGGGAGGGCGAATAAGGCTTATATGAACGGAGGTGGGAAGATGATGCACGTGGCTCACTGGGAAGAGCACCATTATATGACTGTGATATCTCCTGAAATCTCAGCAGCTCGTGATTTTTTTTTTTTTTCTTATCCCCCCACAGGGAGCAAATATGGAAAAATATTCCATCACTGGAGGGAGAGAAAGCTCTGGCTCCATTTTCAGAGTGTGTTAAATAAATTCCAAGATTTGCTATCATTCTCGCTCAGGATGCTGAAGCGGCATCCTTCAGCCTGAGCTGCTGGGGTTTTTTTTTTTTCCTACTTCAGGAGAAGAGCAATAGCTCCCCCCAGTGGATCCTCAGCACTCAGCCGTTTGTTCACTTTTATTCAGTACTCAAGCTGCTGACTACAGCTGAGATACTTACTGGCTAAATAAAAATGTATTTTAAAAAAACAAAACAAAGAAAGGCAATTGCAGTACTACCACTACTACTAATACTACTACTACTAATACCACTACTACTAATACCACTACGACTACTACTACCACTACTATTACTACTACATTCTGCTGACATGCCAGTTTAAGTGACAGAAAATTAGACAAATTATTTCAGACTGCACCATTTTTTTAATTTATTTTTTTGCATTTCACTTTATTAGAAATATTTTCAAATTAAAAACTAATTTTTAGAATATTATTTTATATATTTATTTATTGTATCACATCCAAATTTTGAACATTTACAGTTTTAGAAATATTTATGTTGTCGGTTCAAAATTTTGCTATATTTGTTTTCACTCTTTGCATTTTTATTTAATTTTCTAAAAATATTTATAAGGATTATTATTCCTAAAATACGAATAATGCTGCTATTCTGTGCTCCTGTAAGCCAGGAAAACATGTGAACTTCAGCATCTCGACACTTTCATTTACTTTGATTTTAATCTAATGCCACCTGAGTTTAAATCCCTAAAGTCCATGCAAGCGCGACTGCATTACTGTGACCCATTTAAGACTATTTTATTGTGACTGATTAGCTTGGCATTTGAAAGGTCTTTTTACAAAGTCATATTAAAAATGTTTGTGATAAAATAAAAAAATTAAAAAGGGGGGGGGGGATTATGTTGTCCACCTGGTTGTCCACTGGGGGGCAGTACACACCCTGTCACCAAAGAGTATCACTCTGCAATATGAGGTGAGTTTCTTTAAGGGCTCCTTTTCTGTACTCAACATACAGTGTTTTGATGTTTGTGTTTTTAAAATGTTGTAGTTTCCACACGAGACTTCAGATTTACATTGCAGCTCTAGATGGCCAACGTCCTCTCAAGACTTAATGTCTATGAACTTTACGATGATTGCTGAGAGCTCCAATTTGAAACAGCTGTACTTGTGACCAGAACAACGTCGTGCTGCTAGACTCTCAACGACCTGAACAATACGTCCGCTTCATTAGTCCTTAAAAGTTCCTAGAAAACCAACAACAACCGGAATAATTAGCAGATTATTTGATTACTCAGTTTAGAG
>NW_007578070.1:142424-143627 GCF_000690725.1 Stegastes partitus | reverse complement strand
CCACCTTGCAGCCCCCTTTGGGTTTATGACTGGACAAAATAAATTAAAGCAGAATGAATGTAAGCTTTAGGGAACGACAACAGGCAATTTTAAAAATATCCTCTGAGACTTAATAGACTGAACAAAGTGATCAAATTAATTATTAAAGAAAATGATTGTGAAATGTACTGATTATAAAAATAATTGTTTCTCCAACGGCCAACGTCGTGACATTTAATTTAGCGAAATTTCATTCATTGGAAATCCATTTGGCCGCACGAATCACTAAAGCACAACAATAAAATAAATGCCCTGAAGTGTTACGATTACATAATCCACAGAGACGTCCCAGTCAGCGTGTAAGACCTTTGCAATTGGAGTTTACATTGCATTTACACGGTGCATCTTACCCCAATAACCGCTTAATTAAATTCACGTCGTTCTAACAGCGACACAACAAACCCGGAGCAGGTTTGGTCTTAGGGGGTCTGATGGAAGAGATTGAAACTTCAGGTATGTCAACTACACAGACAGTCGGGGGAATACAGAGGTCAGGAGAGGCCCACAAACTGATTGTTGCTCAGGACCTTTAATCCTGCCTCGAGACAGAAAGAAGAACCTGAAGTCAGAGGATCGTACTGCAAAAATGCTGTTTGCATATTAGTGTATGAAACGGATAAGAAATCAGCAAGCCAATAAAGAAAATAAAGAGTTGTTATAATCATTTGCATCGGTTGGATTATTTAGAAATGACGAGTTCTTTAGCTAATGTCTAGCAGTGAAACATCAGGGGATTGTCTGCTCTATTGCACTTCACTTCCATAGTGTCTTAGTTGCTCATAAAGACTCTAATTAGTGATACAATATATGCCACCCAACACTGAGAAATTGCATCTTGAAAAATTGATTCAGGACCTCCCAAAAGTCCCAGCAAGCATTGCAAATGTTTACACTATCCACACCTTTTCAGAGGATTTCCATTCAGGAAATTAGCTCAAGGGTCATTTTTGATGTGGTGTACTTTCATGAGGCTTATTGAACAAACTGATGTAAAAAGTTAATACAGATTTCTGGAATACAGAGTCAGCATGCCGAAAATAGAAAACAGTGAACCTGAAATGAGTAGGTTTAAACTTTTAAGGATGGAAAGAAAACAGATGGAAACGCTGTCGTCTGCCGAAGTCTGCATAAAGCACAGACTGTATAAAAGACAGACGTAGCTAC
>NW_007578070.1:112610-141866 GCF_000690725.1 Stegastes partitus | reverse complement strand
GAGTGATTCAAAAAAGGCAGGTATATAACATTAAGTTTCAAAACCAAGCAAGCATGTCTGCCATGCTAACAAACCTGAGTTCATTTTAACCAAACCTGAGGAATCACAAACTGCACATGTGAAATGTTTTCATCACTTCATGGCTGTGGACTAACCTGCAACAATAGACGAAGCCTTTAAAGCAACTTACACTCATTGGTAGACACGTCGGGCTGAAGACGGCACCAGGTGTCGGCAGGATGGGAAGTAGAGGGCCGAAGATGGACAGTTCTCCCTGATGAAGGTCTGTAAATCTCCCCCGATGTAAAACGCTCACCGCAGTGATGAGTGCCGGTGTTGATCCTCGGCTCAGTTCGGCTCCAGTGTGTCATCGAACCAGGATTTATGGTCAAGCCCAAAAAATCCTGTACACAAAGAATGATGACATAGTCCAACAGTCTGCCAGTGAGGTACTACACAGATCACTGTCTTTTCACATATTTTTAACAGTCATTTTCTGGCATTGCATTTCAAAACAAATATCTGAATTTCCTTGACCAGATTTTTAATTTTGTGACAAGTTACTCTGGTTTATATAGCTCATTAAAAACTCAATTACAAAGATTTTTTTCCCCTCCATCCATCATTTTTTCTGTTTAAGCTGACATTTTAACCGCAAAAATCATTTACAAATGATCCACATAATAGATATTTAATGCAAGGCAACTGCTTATGTGTTTTTGACGTTTCTTTGAGAATAATTAAAGTAAAACTGTCATAGTAGTATTTCAGTGTGTATTAATAATAGGCAGGTTAACCACTAAATCACATTAAACTCACTCAAACCAGTGAAAAACAAGACAGTAACTGCTATGCTAGCTAACTTCAGCAGGAGAAAAGCTGTCCATTTCATCTCCTCTTCTTCTTTAAATCATATTTTTTCCTCATACTGGTTTATCTGCTGCCATGTTTATCACATAGACTTAACTATGAGTTGGTTAAAATGGATATTTTTCTGTCACTCTAGCAAAACTGAACTTAGCTTTAGCTGAGGCTAGCAACTAGCTGCTAGCTTTCAATAGATATATCCCTGTGAATTCAGCTGTGCAGTTAGCCGTCTTGTTAGCTCTTTATATGATGCTTGTGGTGTATTGGAGAACAACAAAGAACCAGAAAGCACAACACACAGCAGACTGACATGTAGCATAAACAAAATGCACTTTAATAAAAACTCACCTGAGAGGGAAACAACAATTATGGCAAAAAGCAGCTGATGAATTCTGTAGAAACTCGGGTAAAAGTCCAAACAAAGAAAAAAAACTAATGGGAAAAAGAAACACAGGTGACACTAATGAGGATGGAGCAGCCAATCACAGGCGGGAGGAAGTAAAGCCACCATAGACACACAAAGTAAAACATTTTCAAAGTAAAACAGGAAGTCGCTGTGAAAAGAGGGCACACAAACAGAAGGATATATGATTGTGTCATTCTAATAGATATGAGAATATGAAATAATTTCCCACTGGACAAAAATGCATACAAATTGATATAAATGCTATTTTATATAGTCTGGCTGTGCCTCATCATTCTGCCACAGGGGGGGAAAAAAAATCAACTTCTATTCTCTTGGTTAGTATTAGGCGACCTGAGGAAACCCAGAGACTCTCAGTTCAAAGTAACAAATAATCTGGCTCTGCCTGCTCTGCTTTCTTGGTTTTACCAGAAGCAAACATTCCTAAATTCAAAGCTAAAGGAGGACATTCCCTTTAACTGAATTTTCATTTTCCAAACCACATTACTCAGTGGTGTCACGGGGCTGCTGGTAATTACAGGCTTGCATTTAAATAGACTGCAGCTGAGACCTTTTCATGACGTTTAAAAATTCAGTCCCAGTTAAAGCCTATTGATCAGGTATTGCCTGATCAGTGACTTCAACAGTAAGCCTGGTTTTAGGAAGATTTATCACTAACTGAGAGGATTTTCCGCCTTTGCAGAGCGTACCGCCTGCGGGGCTTTGACTTCTGAGAACCCAGGAGACTAAGAGCTTCACAAGAGTGTTGTTGCAGTTCAAGCCACTCCTCAGAGAACTGTGAATACAGTTTGTCAATTCAGGGAAATGCAATGTTGCTTGTACGTGGACACCTAAACATTGCATGTCGTTCAGAAGGCATGGGCATTCATCTGCTGCTATAACTGCCACTATTTATTTTATTTATTTTCATTGAGCCTTTATTTTAGCAGGTAAGTTAGTGGAGAACTGGTTCTCATTTTTAAAAACGACCTGGTCAAGAGGTATACCAATTTTTTTTTTGGTTTGTTTTTTCGAAGCTGGCAGCAGTGGTTCAGTAACCGAGGTCCAAGCTGTCGCAACTATTCTTCTGGTTTGAAGGGATGTGATTACAAACCAGTGAGGCTGACAGGTGATGAGGTGTGGCTCGACGCTTCAGTTCATCCCAAAGGTGCTGGACCAGTATGAGGTCAGAGCTCTCGAATCTTAAGCCCCAAAGTGGGAAAACAATTTCTCAGTGCATGACATCATGTTAAAGCAGGAAGAGTCCATCTGGCAGCTGCACGCACACTGTTATCTGAAAATACAGTAGGGTGTTCATATTTTCCATTACGAGAACAAAGAGCTGAATCCAGTGTGAGAAACATACATGAGTGGGCTACAGTGGCCACATACAGCATCACTGTATTTATTAGACTTTGTGTTGCTCCACTGGATTACAGGATTAGACAAACAAAAACACGAGCAGCAATAGCATCTGATTTGAAATTCAGATGTAACTTAAAACACACAAGATAAAAACTGATGTCATTTTCAGGCTATAATGCATCAAGAAAGAAAACAATGACTTGAAACAACTAATCAGTCAAACTGTAAAAAAAAATAAAAATTTAAAAAAGAGGAAATAATGAAAAATAATCTCAGAAAAATACAATAATATTTACTGTGTTGCATCAAAAAACAAATATATGTAAATTTTGTTTCTTGTTTTTCCGTTACCTGTCACTAAATGTATCATTTATTCAGTTGCATATTTTATTTAATTTTTATTTCATATATTTTAGAAATATATTTATAGTGAAAAATGCAAATGTAACCATTTTATATAATAAATAATCAAAATCAAATGAATTTATTGTCATTTTGCTGTTTTTTCAGAGCGTTTCTTCAGGACCCAATACAAAATGAACACATTCATAAATAATTGTGAATTTTATTTTATTTTTTTAATTGAAATTTTATGGTTATTCACAGCTAAAAGTCTTTGTAATGTTAATTTTGGACATATACATTTATTTATTTATTTATTTTTAATCATTTTTTGTTTATTTGTTTTTTGTAACTACGACGAATTACCCTGTAAAGTAAATATATATATATATGTATAAAGAAATATTCAGGAGAATTATAGATTTATTTTACAACGTGGTGCATGGACTGATTTTTTTTTTAAATTATTAATATTTGTTCTTTCAATCAATCCTTTTAAAAGCAAATGGATGTTAGATAATAAACTATCATTTAGTTAAAGGTGTTTAAGTGGTGCTAAAGTCTACATGATTTCAGTCGGTAGTGAAGTGGAGAGAATTCATTCTCCATTATGTGACTCGGGGGGAGCAGCAGCGCCGTCAGATACGCAGGGAGGAGGAGAAGAACAGAGTTTGACTGAATAAATATTCATTATCCTTTATTCGCACTTTCATTCAAGACTTTACAGAACACAACAGATTTGCAAAGCAGTGCTGCGTTGTACGTTTTCCATACAAAACAGGTGATAGAACCAGCAGTGTGCAATATGTGCTACTTCAGACGGACAACAAGAGTGCACTGGAATGGTACAGAACAGGACATTTGCTGCAACACTCTCATCACCACTTGTGAGGTTTTTGGACAAAATATATGGAAACACAGAAGATAAACTTGATGTCACCTTTCTTTTGCGATGTGCATTGTCATTCAGACACTGTCGTTCAACAACACAACATGCGACAAGGTGTAATAAATACAGGAAATAAATAAATAAGTCCTTTGAGCATATATGTGGTCTTTTTATGTTAAGTTGCTTTTTTTTGTGCAGCAATGTGTTAAATAATTATACAGCTATTATTAGTGAAGCCTACAGATTCCATTACTGTAAATCCCAATTCATCCATGAAGCACAAATATAATGTATGTTTGTTATTGACTTCTTTTATAAAAAGGGAGGAGAAAAAAAAGATTTTTTCATTTATTGTAGTAAGATTAATAAATTTGATACACCCTCGTATTTCTTAGGTACATATAATTTAATAAACATTCAGCTCCATAGATTTTTAAAAATAAAACATATTTCATTGTAGGATTTGAAAATATCTTTTTAAAAAAATGCTCAAAAGCTTTGATGTTTCTGTGCTAAACTAAAACTTTAATTCCAAAAGAATGTAGAAACGAAGCAGGGTGAGCGAGCTGGGATTTACAGTGCAAGTCACATTAGAAAAGTGCATGACAAGTTTGGATGAATACACCAGAGAATCTTGTTATTTTTATAATGGCATGTGCTACTATTTGCAATAATTTCTCACATATATTCTCCATCTTTCATTCATTCTTTCTTTACCTCTTTGTCAAACATTACAGTACAATTCTATTCCTTCACACTGGTGTCTGTACATATTGCCCCAGCTCGTCGATCCAGAGAAAAAAAATAAATAAATAAACAATGAGTGCAATTCAGATGGATCTGTGACTTAGTAAATCACCACATAAAATGGCAAATTTAACTGTAAGCGTGGGAAACAAATAACTCGAGTTATGAAGGCTTACTGTTGCAAAATCATTTCAGCATTCTCATTTCTATCAAAGCCACGTTTCTTCCTCAGAGCCTCAATGCTGTCGTTCAACAAATCGTATAATTTTAAATCATTGACTGATTCGTCTCAACGAGCCGTCTGACTGTCACGAGAGAAACATCAACATTTGAGTCGCCCTGAAATAACATGTACTAGACTAACAAAATCCTTTCGCCATTGGCACAAAATAAAAGTCAACAGTTGGTGAAGAGAGTGAAATAAAGTTTAAAGAAAGAGAAAAACCTTGATGAACATATGATACTATAAGCAGACCATGTATGGGGTACCATTGGTGCCAAAATACTATGATGTACTGTATACAGTTTTGTTTTTTGTTTTTTTTAAATAATTCTTCGTGGTGTTTTTCATCTTTATGAGCTTGTTACTGAATATTGTCCTGGCTTTGTAGCTCATTTATGTGGCTTTGTTTTTATCACGTACTAACTATACTGTAACTTTACATCAGTCGTCAGTCTTCTTACAATTTATATTATTCAGAAAAACTACTTCCTCTCAACCAGATCTGTAAAAACACCCAAGCTTTTGAAATTTGGTTTAGGCTGAAGACAAAAGTCTTTAATGGGTTACAGAATAAATAAATACGACTTTATCAGTTGATATTATGACTTAAATAGCATATGTGGTATTAACTCAAAATAAATTTGCTCAATTTTTGTTTTTTAGTACGGAAATTAGATGAGATAGAGATATTTTCTTTGGAAAATAAAGTCTATCTTGGGTTAGTAAAAGTAAACTAAAATTTTGCTCTCAAACATATTCAAAGAAATAAATAGGCCTTTTCAGATTTAATTATTATTTTGATTAACTAACCTCAACGTAAATGAGGTTATATAATACAGCGAGACAGTTTATTGCTTTTCACATCAGTGTGTTAAACTAAACAATAATCCCGACAGAAGTAATATTTTCTGTGTAGCTGAATTCAGACCGAATATACAAAGTCAGAACAATGTACAGGAATTAAATATTTGAGATGAAAAAACAACAGTTATCTACATTATAAATTCAGAAAACACTATTTGTGTTCAACCTATTTTTGGCACAAATGTAACCCCATACTTCATCATAGACTAGACTAGAAACAGACCAAAACATCTAACATCCGATACCTGAGATTCCACTTGATGCCAAAGAAGACACCACTTTAGTCCCCGTCTAAGAGCAGACCAGACTCCACCGTCAGCATTTCAGATGTTTCATCTGTAACAGTTATGATTATTAGCTGGACCTGCAAGATTTCACACAGAAACTAGGAAACCACACGATCTGATTTCAACACTTTCCTCTGTGCATGTGCTTTCTGGAAAACTGGATTCTACATAGACATTGACCTCATACAGACACAAATAAAATCACACGACATCATTTGGCCCAACAAAATAGGAAGCAGGAAACAAAACAGTGTTCTTATAAGTATTTAAATAAGTAAATATAATAAGTATTACATCAGTAAGAAAACACATTGGCATTTAAATGAAAGCAGGAAGTTCTAATGGCCACAGTGGACTAGAAAACAGGGACACTGCAGACAAAGCAAAGGAATAACGTAATCCAATACAACAGCCCTGCAGTAATTAGAACTTTCTAAAATTCCTTTAAGAGGATATTTTTGTAAGATTTTTATTTTTATTTTTATTTTATTTTTTTTAAGTGCAACTGATCTAGTAATATGTAAAATACAAAAATACAATAGAATACAAAAATACAATGCAGTCTACTGCATCCATTGTACAAAATATTGCCTCATTTGAACCCTTGCTGCCATTGGATTGGATTACATCAGGCTGCAAACGTGCTCAAGAGCTACTGGATGTTGGTTTGCTGTTTGCCATGTTTAGTATACAAGGCTTTTTAAATGGGGAATTCATGGGGAAAACAAAAAAACATTCTGCATTTAATCATGTTTGTCAGGTGCTTCTGAGTATTTAACTTTATTGATTGACCGTGTACCTTGTATGGAATCCCAAATGTGCCAAATTTGATGACACATAGAGAATACTGGTGGACTTTCCTGAGCACTGTATTTGTTGATAATTGGTCAGAATTTAAATTGACAAATTGAGAAAGTAGTGACCATACAAAATACAGAGCAGCTCTTTTTATAGCAGTTTTTTGACACAAAGATTCAAACAATTTATTCCCAGCTTGAATAAAAACACTATCGCGCAAGTTTTGCATATTTTTTTAGGATTGCTATAAGGTCATCTGAAACAAATATGGATGGAACATATAAGCGAGCTTTGGTAAAGAGGTACGTGGAGACGTGGTTCAAGCAGAAAAAAAAAGAAAAGAAAGAACAACAATGGAAGTTTCACAACACAAGCAATCAGACCTGTACAATTGGTGGATAAATTTAGACTGGAAGGTTGAGTGTCACTTAAGGGTTGCTGGAGGATCCTCAAAGGGACTGACTTTCTCAGGTTGCTGCCATTACACAAACCAGTCAGGTGTTTAAGACACGTTTAAACCCTTCAAGGCTTCAGCTTCTGCACAGCACTGAGTACTGACACATGGAGGAAAACCAAAGAGGCTTAATGTGGCATGTTTACAAAAGGTTTCGAAACACAATGACGCACTGCGTTCAGCAGCAAATGGAGCGTCACTTGGCAAGGGAAAGTTCCACATTACCACATAATGCAACCAATTTCATGTTCATTTGGTGTGGCTTTTGTGAAAATTATTTAAATTGTGTTTTTTCTGCTTGCTCTACGACAACTGATTGTTTTCCATGTTGTCAATACAATTCATATCCCTTTATATTTGAATGTAATAGACTTTTTCATTTGATAGCACGATGAACAAGTTCAGGAAATATTAGTCTCTGTGACAGATGCCAGGTCATAGGAATAGTTTTACCGTTTGGATAAAATAATCAGATGGAGCTGTTGGTATCTGGGTAATCCAATAAATTGAAAACCTAAAAAAATCAAGGTGCTTCAATATATTAATGCAAAAATCGAAAAATGGGAGCTATTTATAAGAACATATATTAAAAGAGATAAAGAAAAAATACCTTCTCTATGGTCTACAGACATGGAACTTCCCCATGCTGGAACAGTTGGCATCAGTTTCTAATGCTTAGGAGTGGATACTTGCCTTAACCAGAGTAACCTTATAGTCTACCTGTATTTTAACCACAACCAGTTATCTCCAATTTAATTAAGACATTTAAATTTAGTTTTTATTCACTATTATCAAAATGTTTCCTTAACATTAAGTAAGCTTTTTTTTTTTTTTTTTTTAGCTACCTCAACCTTAGTTAATCTGCCATAACCCTGATCTCTCAGCTATAGCTTTGATTAGAGCAAAAAATTAGTGCATTTCCCAAATGACAAACTATTTTCATAATGGATCATACAAAAAAAGTCACTTCTAGTCCCTGGATTAGTTCAGACTTTTTTCAGTGGAATTCTGGGGATGAAGTTTAAGCAGCTAAAATTGGTCGACTGTTTTTGACCTTCCAAACATTAGGGGCTCCAACTAAAAAGTTGTTGTAATCAGATATGATCAAGCAGCAGAAACCTTTAGCACAGAAGTTGATGTGGAAATATTTAGAGTCCTCTAAAGTTCACTTGACAAGTGAACTTCTACTTGCTGAAGTATTTCCAGAAATGATAATCACACCTCAGCATTTCTGCATAATTAACACAATGTTGTAATCAAGGACTTTCATTAGGCACACCACTGGAGTCGTTCATCAAGCCCACTGTCTTCATCCCTGTTTGCCTCCACTTTTGACCCGTCCACCGTGACCTTTGATTTACCCTGATGCCGGCTCTTTTCTCTGGGACTTCAATCAGGATTCTTCCCATTCCACTCACTTCATTTCCAGATGACCCTGCCGCTGAACTCTCTGAGCACTAAAGAGCTTCTCTGTGTTCCAGCAGAGAATCAGTCTTCCAATTTAACTTCCTTCCTTCTGTCCTTGAGTTGATATCGAAGAGCTTGAGCGAGTGGTTTGACAGTAATGTGGAGTGAAAGTGCAAAAACAGACATGCACGAACAAGCGAAGCACATTTTTGAATATTGCTTATCTTCATTCCAGAAATGTGCATACATGAACATTAAACATGAAGTTAAAGAACATTTTCATGAGACCCAAGGTATGTGCAAAAGGGAAAACACTCCACCAAGTAAAACTACATTTCTTGTTTGGAAATTTGCTTTTCTACTTTCTTGCCAAGAGTTAGATAAAAAAAATCTTTGGGAACCTCTTCATTGACAACCTCCTATTACACAGATTTTGAAATCATATTGAAGGATCTAAAAAAGTTTTCCAATTTTTGTATTGTAGTTCCAAACATGCTAGCAGATTAGCTTGCAAGCAGTGGTGCTAGCTCAATTCCATCCTGCCTAGGACTCAATCAACAGTCATCACTTTCATACATTTCTGTTCTATATAGAGATGCAGCTGAGAGGCAACTGCACACTCAGATTCTTTTTTTGTTCTATAAGCATTCTCAGAATGTTCTTTGAAAGTTATTGTTTAATTCCCACAGTGTTTTCCCTAAAGGTAGGATAACATTATCTAAACACATTCTAATACTGTCTGGTGACAACACTGAAAGACCATTATGCCATTACCTAACATTGCAACATTGTGGGAACATTATATAGAGGAAAAATCTACCCCAAGAACATCCCCAAAACAGAATATTGCAAGTAAAATGTTCTACCTTTGTTAACATTTTATAAAGGAAAATGTATGTTCTCTCATCTAAGGCCTCGATAACATCTTTCATGTCATTTCTCAAATGCTGGTTTAAGAATATTCTACCTTTGTTATCATGGAACATAACAGGTCATTTCCCACTGCAGGAACTTGACGGCCATTTTGTCTGGTCCACATGAACTGCCCCCCGAAGAACGTCTTTCTGAGCTAAAGCATTGAACTGCTAAACCACAACTTTTCATGTTTCATTAGGCTAGCTGTTTACTTACGCTGCCAGTCTTAATGCTAAGCTAAGCTAATTGCTGCCATGTGGATGTCAACGAAAACATTGATTGATTAAACTCAGCGGATTAAACTTGCTGTTCTCTCAACATCCTCCAAGAATAACAGTCTTCTCATCTCTAACATTACCTTTCATTGTAAAACTTCTTCTATGGGCTCATAGAACTGGAGTTGCAGCCAGTAACAGATATTAGTTGCTGTTTTGGCCCACTTGGAGTTAATGTTGCAGTCGATGCGGTCAGATCCTACACTGGGATGGAAACAACCAGCTGCTTTGTCTGTTATACATCTGGTTTCTTGCAAAACAATACATTTTGGAAGCTCTTCACAGGACAATGTGAAGTATGAATGTATGTTATCAATTGGAGCTATATAAATACAACTGATTTGAATTGAATTAAACTGTTCCTGCAATGGAAAGCTGCCTAACCTGTGGTCCTGACAACATCCCCTGAAAGTTGTAGTTAAAAAAAGTATATATTTTTGTTAACTTTTAATCTAACTGGAACATTGTTGTTATATATAACCTTTCAAAGGCTGGCTTAAACATTAGGCTAAAATGTTTTCTCTAAAACATGATTCAAACTTGTGGGTAGCGTAAGCCAGTGTTGCATCCCAAGCTAGCTGTGTAGCAGCACTAGCATAAAAAGTGGAAACAGAGAAATGGGCAGAATTTAGTCCATGAGCACCTATCAATCTCACAAATGGACCCATTAAAACATCTTCCATACGAAGAAAATCCGTGCGCCCAGCCGCTAAACTTCTCATGAAGCCACAACTTTCAACGTTTCAATTTTCAGTTTGTATATAGATTAAACAAGCAAGATAGAAACGGTTAATGTGAGAATTTTAAAGATGGCGGAGAACCTATATTGAAACTTTGCACACAGCTAGGCTAGCTGTTTCCCTCTGCTGCCAGTATTCATGCTTAGCTAAGCTAACTGCTTCTTGGTTATAGTTTGAAACTTAACCTGCAAACATAAGAGGATCTTTTTTTATCTCATTCTCGGCAAGACAGAAAATAAGCACCTCTCTTAATGCATCCTGGAAAAGATGCTGTTAAAAAAAAAAGAAAACGAATGACAAACCAATAATAAATACATTTAAAATGGTCCCTGAATTAACCATATTTGTTCCTGTGCTCATGGCCACAACTGTAGATACTGACAGAATGACAGAAAAACTAATGGTGTCGTTTCTTTCAGTGAATATAACGTGTCAATTCACTACATAAAAAACTGTAACAAGAAACCGTCCTCAGTGCATACAGAATGGACTTGAAAGTAAAGTGCACTAAATCTGTGTGTTTGTTTTCTTGATAGTGTCACAACCTTATAATGTGTCATCTCAGGAATACATAGCTTTTCATCAACGCTGCAAAATGACGACATTCTGTTAATGCAAGGCCACAGCCTTAGTTACACTGATTAAAGTGGCGTAACATCTTCTGTGCAGTGTAACAGCGAATAAGAACATAAGCAAGTGTGATCCAGTGCCTTTCTGATATTAATAAATCTACTCTATACAAGCCACAGGAGTGGGAGTACAAAAGACGACAGCCTGTACAAACAGTAAAAACACAACTTTGAGCTTGACAGTAACACCCAAACCTGATCTGAGGTGGCTCGTATGATGCGTTTGCAGTTTAGCTTTCAAAACATTGTTGAAAATACATGTGACCTTTGAAAATTTTCTAGCATTTTTACACTTTTGCAAGCTTTGAATTACCAAAAAATAGAAAAAAAAAGAAGAAAAAGCTCAAGATGTGACTTGACTTTGGTTGGAAACCTCGAGTTTTCGAGTCGAGCCGTCTTGCAGGGACAACACTGCGAAAAAGTCGATCAGCAACACGTGCTGTTCGCTCGTCGCATCGGCAGTGTCGGGGTGTCTTTAATACTGGAAAAAACTAAGTCAGGAAACTCACACATCACATCACTTGTATGTTGTAACCACTGCAACGACAACGCAAATCCACAGATTAAGGAAAACCTCGTGGGAAAGATGCGTTTCCGAGGAAGAGGACGCTGGGAGCACACGGACATGCAGCCAAGATGCAAGACTCGGGAACCACTGGCAACAAGGATGAGTGGTTGATGACGTTACACTGGATGAGAGGCAGCGTGTGATTGGTTAAGTGTAGGGCACGGAGGGCAGGGAACAAGGCAAGATGTCCAACGCTTGAAGAGGTAAGGAGGTCACACAGTCTAAAGTGTTTGTCTCACATCTCAATGTGAGCCTCTTTGGCTGGTTGTGTGTCCTTTAATGAGCCAGAGATGGTGTAAAACCTGCAGGGACATGAAAAGAACATGAGACACACGAAGAAAAGTCTCTGGTTTTTTAACACACAAAAGTATAATACTGTAAGAATTTGAAGAAAACCTCATCAGGAAGCATAAACACACAGAGTTAGACACTGTGAGATCACACCCTTGTTCAATCACTCATAAAACGCTCATTAGTCATCCTACTGTCATCACACAGTTTAGTGACTCAGAAATGCAATTTGTGTCACTTTCATCTCAGCTGCAGGATCTAAAATTAGTTTTTGTTCCACTGGGCTCAACATGCATGAATTGTATTAATAATTTCACAGAGATAATTGTCATTTTCCAAGTCAAAACATCCTGATCATCCTGGTCTAATACGCTTTGGGTTCTTGATGTGAACAGCTCCAGCCTGCCAAGGTCTGAACACGATAACACCATTAAAGGTCCCCTGTGGTATCAGGCATCAGGATCTTAGCAGAAGATCCCTTAAAGTCCTTCTCCGATTATTGGTTTAACCCCTAAAAACTTGTATCTCTGTTACATATACACACATTTTTTTTTCCATGGAAATCATCTTATCCTTCTCCAAAAGGACTTCGATGTAACTCATTAAAGACTTAGCTTCCTTTATAATGTGCATATTTATGAAGTCCCTGCAGCTCAAGCACACCAGCTCACTTAGGGCTCTGCTTCAACACTGTAAAATTATACTAAAAGAGCTACGCTGTAATATTGGAGCAATCCACCCACGCATGTTTGAACCAGAAACCGATTCTGAAGAAGAAGGAAGGTGATCTATAAAGCCCCATGCTGACAGTCAACAGGAGTGGTTACCAGAAGGTTACCAACAGGCTTGTTATGTACGAAACCCCTGAATGTTATTGTGGAAATGCTCACTTATGGCTGGGTTTTTGGTCATGAAGCTGATAAAAACACAACAAGCAAATGTTAAGGAATAACGTATGGTAGACAGATTTCCTCCAGAGGGGGTCTTTAAGTCACGGATATTAGAGTAATATAAACATTTCAGCTACAGCACTTTCTTCAGAGAACTGCGGTCTGCAGTGGCCCTTGGCTGTGTGACAAAGCATCTTTTAGACTAACCATATGAAGCATGCTCAATCTCAAAATGTAATCTAAACACATGGATCATCAAGTGAGTTGACTTGATCAGTTCGGCTGATTGCGGAGTTCCGCTGATTTAGAATTACACTCTCGTCCTCATGAGGGGTGTTTGAAAAAAACAAACATCTACACCACTGCAGCATAACCAGAGTCATTTTTATTCTGCACTTTTTTCTTCCTCATTGAAACCGCAATGCAGTAACTTCCAACCCAGCTGGGCACACAAATCACTTGAAGCATGTCAGACTTCACACTGTTGCTTTCAGAACCACTACAGACACTAACGACCTTTTCCACGTCCGACCCCAACGCTTTGATGTGTAAAATCAGTGGGCTTTCCCCTTTAACAGATGGACATGTAGCGCACCGGATTGCTCTAATGTCCAGAAACAACGCTGAGCCCCTTTCAAACATGAATGACCACCTGGCTCACTTTTCCATAAATAGGAATAGGCACACCAAAAGATTGCTGCAATAGGCCGTGTTGTGTATAATGGGTGGCATGACTGACATCACCTGGTATCAGTCTTGCTAACTTTTCCAACCCCTTAAAAAAAATCTTTCCTTTTTTTCCAAGATACCATTGAGCTGCTTGTGAATGGCTCTGAAGTGACTGCTGTTTAACATGTAGTCTTAACGGGCTGCGTTTCAATCAAAATTTCATGCTTATTTTTGGTTTGACAAGAGGAAGTGAAGAATACCTAAATGAGAACAGCTTTATTGGGAATTTGGTTGCATTAAAATACAGTATGTGTGAGCACAGGGAGCAGGAGAGAAGCAAACAGACATGTCCTCTAACTAATATCATTTTACAGTATATTACCAGATAGTTTAACACATGATAGGAAAACATCATAAAAATGTAGGATTTCTTATCTGCAATTGTGTGTGTATTTTTTTTTAACCTAAGTTTAGAGGCTAACATCGTCGGGTCGCAACTGATCGCAGTTAAAAGACGTGTTCAGAGTTAAATTTAATGAAGTGTCAAACAGCGGTCAAACATTTTTCCGTTCTGTTGTCCTCTCAAATCGAACATGTTCAGGAGTCTGCAATCGCCGTCACCAACAATGACGACTTCCATTGTGCCTGCTGTAACAGCTTTCGCTCTCTCATGTCCTTGAGAAAGCGACTGAAGTGCAACACTCAATTACAGGCTCAGAAAGATGTTTCACTTCTTTTGTCAGCAGCTCAGCCTCTCTCTGACGGCATTACAGCCAGCGTGCCAAAGTCTGATCGATACTTGTTCCTGTCGAAGGTTAAATGACTGCAAGATGACCCGATCATCAAAAGGCGTAAAAGGAATTAAGATGAAACATTCCTTTTAGCATTTTAAACAATGTGCAGTTTTAGAATGAAAAAAGGGAATTTCATCATGCAAAACGCTGGGAAACCAACAGATCTGAGATCTTATATGTGACCAGTAGTTCAGACCTTAGTGACCTTGTTGGACTACGGTTTGTCATCACTAGTAAAGGCCAAGTGATTTAAAAACACTCTTACTCCTCAAACCTTGTCTTGACAATCGACAGCCACGGGGCTCCTGCAAGCAGCTGCACTGAAAATTAAGATAACTGATGCTTTGTGGGTGATGCTTTATTTTTTCAATGCATAATGCAATCAACCCATCTGCACTTCAGAATCCACACTGGGCTTAAAGGGCATCTTATCTTTGAATTATTTATATTCAAACAGTCCTAGAACAAATTAAGTTTAACATGGGGTTACACTGAGGAAATAGAAGTAAATCGAAGCTCAAAATCATGATATTTCATCAAAAACACTATAATCTACGTTTCAATATAAAAACTGCCAAAAGAAAAAAAAAGATTTCCTGAAGATCCTGTTAAAACAAAATACATTTTTCCATGACTTGAACAGATAGAGTTAAAATCAGCAGTTAAATGTTTAGCATAGAGAGCCACTGTTTTTGTTTCCAGTATTGGAAAAACCTGAGAGCATTTGGAAAAAAATGTAATTGTGTCCAAAGCGGATGAATAGTTATGCAGTCACTTATTTTACATTTTATATGTTTATTTTTAGTAGTAACTAATATCACTTTATAAAAATCAGTTTTCACTTTTACATAAAATAGTGATTTTTATATAAATTCTTGTCAAAAAGCCAAATTAAATCAACCAAACTTTTATGTTGAAAAGCAATGAAAGAAAAAAAATCCCTCCCTTCTCTTTACTGGAACTGTCGAACAAAGGTATGTCACAACTTTCCAGCTGTTAAACCGGGGGAATGGATCGATCATATTTTGTGCTTGTGTTGCAGTCGGTGGCACAGTGAACATTTCACTGCTGGAGACTTAAAAAAAAACAATATATGTAAATTGGCAGAGGCTTTTAGATTTTGCAGGAGGAATGAAACTTGCCAAAAGGGGGTGTTTTTAAGTACTGACCATACATTTGATTCAGGCGCTTCAAGTTTTTTCATTTCACACTATAATATATGAAAATATATTATTATCTGGTTTAAAAATGGGTGGCAGTTGGTAGCACTGTTGCCTCGCAGCAAGAAGGTCGCCGGTTCGCATCCCGGTGGGGGCACTGGAATCTTTCTGCGTGGAGTTTGCATGTTCTCCCCGTGCAGCGTGGGTTCTCTCCGGGTTCTCCGGCTTCCTCCCACACAGTCCAAAAACATGTTGAGGTTAATTGGTGATTCTAAATTGTCCGTAGGTGTGGATGTGAGTGTGCTTGGTTGTCTGTCTCTAAGTGTAGCCCTGTGATAGACTGGTGACCTGTCCAGGGTGTCTCCTGCCTTCGCCCTAAGTCGGCTGGGATAGACTCCAGCCCCCTGCAACCATAGTGAGGATTAAGCGGTGTATAGATGATGGATGGATGGATGGTTTAAAAATATAGGCTGTCTTGAACTTGGGGCCTTTTGGAATTTAGCTCATCTCACTTAGTGATCCACAGTAACAGACCACTGGTGCATGCCGCTGTATATTTGAATTCTGCTTTTGAGTAAACTGAAAGCTTCGGTTCATCAGCACAAGCTGTGTAAGCGACCCAACTGGGAGACTCACATGTTGAGATGTTATAAACTAAATCTGAGTCACCGTAACACAATTTATACACAAAATTCTTTGACAAATCACCTCAGCACCCAAAGAAATTCTGTCAGAAATGTTTACAACATCCTTATTCTGACTGGAAGTTAGATTCAATTCTACTAATTTGCTGTTTTATTGCTTTATTTTATTACGAGCCTGTCTGTGTCAGTCATTCTTTCCAGTCTATGAACAGTTTATGTTATTAAAAACGTGCTAAAAATAGCTAACATAGCATAATACAATAATAGTTAACGTTACATTAGATAAAAATGTTAGTCTTCCAGGTGCATGTAACTTATGTTGACAGGTTTTGGCCTTAAAATTCCCAGTATTCTGTGTGCAAAAGACACAGTCGGCTTCGTGTTGACATGCAGGCCTGCAGGAGCAGTGCTGACCGGTGAGGGCATTTTAATGTGGTATCAAGCCTGAATTGTGGCTCATGTGATCCACACTAACCCGAGAGGAATGTTTCACGAGCAAACTTCAATACAATAACGCCAGTTTTTGCGAGCGTTGCAGTGTGACTTCCTGGATGCCAGGAGGAAGTCAGCCGGCTCAGTCAGATGGACTCCAATGTGGGTCCCGATCTCTTCTGTTAAAATGAATGGAGCCCCATTGCTTTAGAATCCCTGTATGTGCGTTATGTACCCTGTGAACCCCACTAAGGCGGCGTCTCTGGGCTGTTTTTCTTTGCTTCCGTCACATTTTTACCGACTGTGGGTTCATTTTTTTCCCACAAATGTTACCAATGCTCAAACAAATAATGGTGATATGTTACTATTTGCATTTTTACAGCCTTTACAAACTGTTTTTCAGACTACTCCACACCATCTCTAAACAGATATTTCACCACACTCAATGCGTCTTCTGCTTCTATGTATACCAGGTTGTTTTTTTTTGTTTTTTAACAATGTTGCATTAAAATTTTCTGCTCGAATATGTTTTGTTTTCATTGATTTCACAGGCTGCAGTTCAGCACAAGAAATCTGTATTTTGAGGTACACTGATTTTTTTGTGTTTTTCGTGCAAATGTTTTATTTCTATAAATAAAACATGTTGAAAAAAGGGATCATGATATAAAGAATATCGTGATTTTAAGCTTCGATTTGGTTAATTTTCAAAATAGAATGCCACATTGCAGGTAAGAGTTAAAGGACTGTTGTTCAACTTGAAAATAGAATGATTCTTTCTGTCCTTATTCCTGTTTTTCAAGTTTATGGCTCTGATAAGTGGGGACAGCTTGGTGATTTTGGATGGATAAAAAATATTTACTGTACATACTTACTTAATAAAATGCACCACATAACAGATATCAAATCGAAATTGTGAGAGAGTCTAAAGATGAAGTTAAAATTTACATAATAAACCACTAATCAGAGGGCTTGTGGTGTCCAAGGGCTTCAGAACAGTTGTCTTGCTTTGCTCAGCTGGTAATCCAGTTTTAGATGTGGCCTTATCGTGTTCCAGTTGTGACGTTCTAACACTGAGACGTGACGTGGGTCAAGTGGCTGCTGAGGATTAACCAAATCCACTCACTGACTAAAGTCTATTCAGACACTTGTATCAAAGAGCTAACCATTCATAGCAAACGCTTTACTAGATTTGATGACAAAGGCTCCAAGTAATGAAGACACAAGCAAATGAAGTATCAGGTTGTAATGGTTGCGCTGGGTGTGTGTATGTATGAAGACTGGATTTACCTTGACTTTCTAAAATGCCTACGTTTCTTCATGACCTTAAAACAGCAGGATGAACATGAGTTTTTCAGGTCCACAAGCTGGTAGATGATTGGGTTGTACATCGCTGCAGACTTGGCCAGCAACGTGGGAATGACAGACACCGGGATGGGCACTGAGTCTGGCTCGCCAAACGCTGACACCACCGACACGACTGCATAAGGGATCCAGGCTATCAAGAAGCCTGCACAGATCAGCATCGCCACCTGGGAGACGACACAAAACAATATTCAGACTGCAGATATGAGCAGCGGTGGAATGTCTTTGCTGTCTCATCTCCCTCTGTCCCTTCCCTCCGATGTCTCACCCACCTTAGTGAGTTTCATCTCAAGGTTGTGGCTGTTTTTGATGCGGGCGTCAAAGTGCGAAATTTCCTTGGTGGAGGACTTGACCTTGAAGATGATCATGACGTAGGAGAAGACGATGATGCCGGCGGGGAGGACGAGACAGAAGAACAGGATGGACATGACGAAGCTCTGGCCGGACACGGAGGCCTGCGCCAGCCACCAGTCCAGCGTGCAGGAGGTGCCGAAGGGCTCCGGGGCGTAGTTCCCCCAACCGACCAGGGGCATGGTGGCCCAGAAGCCTGCATACATCCACACGAAGGCCAGGCACACGAAGGCGTGGTGGCGTTTTAGCCAAGTTCCTAAGAATTAAGAAGAAAAAAAAAGGAGGAACTGTGGTTAAGTGGTGAAAAAGACAATAAAAACTTAGCTTTACCTCCAACATTGACCTCCCCCTCAGTATTTAGACCACATAAAAACTGTATCTTCTGTAAAAGTCCTGATAAACGACCTCCCGCGTGGCATGGCTGTATCAAGCAGCAGTATATGGTGTATTTTCCACTTGGAGCAACATGTCTGTTCTCATAAATCACATCCATCAAATGCACAGTTTGCTTCAGTCAGGCGTTGACAATGTGCCATTTAAAGAAGCTGAGGGTTTAAAGAAAATTTAGCTCGGGGGGATGTGAGTTGCGTGTGCCTGCTTTTTTTCCTGCTTTCTTGATCATTCAGTAAGTGGCTGGGGGATTTCTCGCTTATATTTTTATTCCAATTTCTGTTGCTAAAGGCAAGCCGAAAAAAATAAATACATTGACATTACATTTGTAATGGCAGCACTCCTGATATTAATGTTTTTAGTCTGTCGGCTGCTAAGTTCCATCTGTGAGCACGTCTAAGTTACTCTGTGCTTTGGTATAAATTAGACGGTAAAATAACAGAAGTTTTTGTTCCTACAGTCTGGTCATTCACCTTCACCACATCACAACCCATTTATCAAACACAGCTAACACAAGTTAGTCCCCCCTACTTTACAGGAGGGATAATATAAGGTAACATGGGATGAAGAACACATTGTGCATAAGCTCCACAATGGCATTCGGTAGGTGTTGAAGCAAGATGCATGACAGGTCCAGGCCAATGGGAATCTCTGCCAACTAGCTTTGCGTGCAAGCTTTTACTATCTAGATGGAAAACAAACTTGACAGCACAGTGGATCCTCCTAAATGTGAAATCTGAGAGGAGCATCAAGGAAGTCAAGGAATAAAAGCTGCCAGACGGATGCTTGAAGCTGAGATTCTGTTACTACAAATAAATCTCAAACAGTTTTATCTACTTTTGAAAAAACAAATGCATAACAGCTGTAGCAGTGTTTCCCAAGCACGGATTTATTTTTTGGCAACCTGCCATAAAATTAAGATTGACTGTACTCTGTTTAATATTTCGTTGTCTGAACTCCCAAGTAATCTCTGGGTGTTTTATGAATTTATCACATTTTTATTGTGGGCTCATTTTTGCTGCAATATAAAGTCATGCACCTCTATGGAAACAGCACAAACATGTCTTTTGTACAGTGCAACAAAGTTAGAATGCCACAAATTATAAAAAGAAGCCTAACCCCTTAAACCCTAAGGGAACAATGGCCTCTTGCCTTACCAGTCTTCCCTTCACAAATTCCAGAAACCTAACCCGAACTAAAAAACGAGATGACACTAACCTACAACAAGGTGAACGGAGAGCAATGAAGACGTGCGACGGCCAGTGCATTGCCTTAACTTCCTACCCCAAACTGCTTTGTCGTCGGACACGGCAGGGGAAGTTATCGAGACAGATTTAAAAAATCTAACTGAAAATGTATTTCTGTGATTATTGGTTTTCAAAAATGAAAAAAAACACGGACAACTTTTTTCCATGTGCTCACAGGTGTTACCTGTAACAGTTAAGAGGGTGATTCTACATTCTATAGATACTGAACTTAATGACATTAAGTTACTCTGATAAGTTTATCTACAGTATGTTCTGTCAGTCTTGCAGATCCACCTCTTCGAATAAGTTGGTAGCTGCACGTAAGCAGCCTAGCTAAGAATGATGGTCATCGGGCGTACCAGGACAAATCCCCGTGGGCCGCCGCATCAGTGGTTTGGCGCACCATTAAAAAAATCCATAAAGTTGTCACCAGCCCTGTCTGTTACCCTACCTGCCCTTTATGTGCCTGTCATACAGGGTGCACATAAAAACATGCTGCTCTGGGACTGAGTTCTGCAGTAACCAACCCGCAACCTGAGCGCCAACAAATGTGACGAGCTCTCCAAGAAATTTGCTTTTAATATTTACAGGAAACAGTGACAGCTGCAGCTAGAAAAGAGAGTCGTGAAGAGGAGGAGGACGTCAGCCAACGTGTACGTCTGTGTTTTTCGGTTATTTATTTGTCACAAAATACCTGCCAATGAAGATATTTGCAGTGGAGCACCTTGTACGTGGTACCTAACTTTAAAAAGCGTAGGTGTTCCTCCTCCTGTCGCCAGCTAACGACACAAATACAGTCTAATTCTGTGGGAAACACTGCTGCAGTGTGATTACAGTTTATATGTCCCAACACAAACACTGAAAAGACCTGAAATTTCACGTTTCATGACGTTAACTTAATATCAGTTTAAAGTGTAGAGTAGGATCTGAAATACAAAACATGATAAAAAAAAAAAGTAGATGTGTGCATCAAGGGTCAACAAGAGCACACCATGTACAACACATAAGTTATGGACCAAATGTAGTGTAATAAGAAGAGCCTCTGTAGTCCTTGAAGGACATCCTATACTTTCTCATTTGCATAAATGATTGTTTTAATTTAGGAGTACAATTATTTCAATATTTAGGAAGGAATGCTCCTGTCATGGGTTTAGATTGTCATTGCAAACACATCAGTTTTCCTTGTACAGGAAAGTCAACACAGACACATTCAGGGCTGCCCACAAAAATCTTTTGTAATCTCCCCAATGACCTCTGGGGTAACATGGAGCTATACTGGTGTACGTGGAATTCAAATATTCATGAAACCCCGATAAGATTTCATGTTCCAGTCTTCATGAGTTTATTACATTCATGATGTGCTGTTGGATCTAGTTGTGTATCGCGGGTTTTCTTGTCTGCCTGCTTTTGTATGTTGTTACAATTCTGTGCTGCCTCTGATTTTGTCAGTGCTTTTTCTTTTTTCTACAATTAGCTTGACGCTTTAAACTGGTACGGTGCTCTGCATGTTTGAGCTGTATACGCTCCCTTTTAAATACATGAAAAAATATACACATATAAAGAAAAATAAGAGTTTTTGACGCACCGTATCGGAGGTGGCAGATCTTAAGGTACCGGTCCAGGCTGACCACCGTCATGGTGATGAGGCTCCCGCAGCCGAAGAAGAAACCCGCCCAGCCGTAGAACCGACAGCCCTCCCAACCGAACAACCAGCGGTGGGAGAAACTTGATACAATGAAAAAGGGCTTTCCTGTCACTGCAAGAAAGCAAAAGGGGGGGGGGCAACAAACAAGACAAGAAGAAGAGGACAAAAGACGAAGAGGCATGAAAATGGAAAAAGAGGACAGATGGGGATGAAAGGAGGATGAAAGCAAAGAGGTAGAGTTGGAGAAAGTCCATACTTGGAGTTAGAATTACAATGCAAATCATTCCTGTGATGTAATGTACATCAGTACAAATCTTTGCCCACAGAGAAATGTGTGGTTAACGCCACATAAACACTTGCTTCTTCAATAATACAGTTATTCATTCTTCAAACTGTATAGTTCATTCATGGTCGCAACAGAAACAGCAACCATCAACTTCCTCCAGCTCCTTCTAGGGGACCTCCAGCCATTTCCAGGCCAACCGGTGACTGGGTCGGCTTTCATTATTTGTTAGGTGTATACATGGTTGGATCCTGATTGCTCCATTGTGGACCCAGTCATTCTCCAGCACCAATCAATCCCCTAATAAACATTGAATCTGTCCTTCTTACTGTAGTTTCTATTAACAAAGATCAATGTAGGTATGTAACGGTAGCTTAGTGTTGGCATTTTTCAGTTCACTTATAAAAAGAAAGATCTGGCCAGTAGGCATTAAGCATCACAGGAAACTTTCTCATGGTGGCACTTTACTAGCTAAACTCCCACAATGCTCTCTGCTTACCAACGCTGAACAGCCAGTGGTAAGAGTCACTGCCTCCTTTGGTGACTATAGTATTACACAGAAAATGCTTCACCTGGTAGCACAACCATATTATTACAGCTAATCAACAATACATTTTCAGATAGGCAAGTCCTTCATTTTCTGCATCATGGATTAATATACTTTTAATTGGATAAATTACTAACAGCTATTTGGATGTTAATCATTAACATCCCTTATTTGGATTCAGTAAAATTCCTTCAAACTCTACTGTCTATTGAGAGGTGGTCACTAATTATAAGAAAAGCAGGTAATGAGTTTTAATCAAAATAATAATAAGGTTAACTACCTTAACCTGCACGACATTCTGTTGGTAGCATTTTATGGAAACTTGAGCTAAATCTGCAGTAAACACCCAGACAAAGTGTAAAAACGCATACTTGTTGATTTTGGAGATCAAAATGGTAAAGCTTACTAAATACTACAAACGACAAGTAAAAATGTGCTGGGAAGGCCCAAAAACTAAATTATTAAATTGAATATGTATCAATTTCCTTTCAGCTTTATGACCTCTAAAAACACTCCCAGTAGATTCTCGCCAGCTTGTAGTGTTTCAGCTCATTCATCATCGCAAAAGCTGCCAAGATGATTGAGTTTACATGCTCCCAAGTTGTTTACTGGGATTCACATCCGGCCACAGTGATGGCCCCTCAAGGATGTTTCTGGAATGAACCCCCGAGCCAAACTTAGGTTGACTTTGGAAGTATGTTTGGGATCATTGTCTTGCTAGAAAGTGCACTGAATACCAAGCTTCATTTTACACACTGAGAGGAACACATTCTTAAATATAGTTAAGTATATCAACAAATCCATGAAACCTGTAAAACTGACACATTTAGCAGCAAAACACCGAACCAACATTATGCTACCACCTCCGTGCGTGACTTTTAGGGTGGTATTCTTCTGGTGACACTGATTTAAATAGTTTACCACTCCATAACACAGAACTCTACATGCCGGGCTATTTTGTTTTTTTTTTTTGCGTATTGAAAAGGACTTTGAACTTTTTAGCATTGCAATACTGTAGGACTCTGCTCTTTGTTCCATGCCCAAAGAGGTTTGTTGCTTTTAATTTTCATATTATGCTCTCAGCTGTATCACTTTGAACTTGAATTCTTTTCTAACCATTAGCTTTCAATAACAGAGGGATTTTTCCTTTACTTAGGTTTTCCTACAGTTCATTTCGCTCTGCCATGTTTGTTACTCACCTTGAACTTCCGTATAGGCAGGATTGTACAATTTTCACAGCAGATACAAATTCAGTGACATACATTCCCACCAAAATTAACTGCATTGCACAAAAATTGGTAGCCTTATTTAATATTAAACTGATTTTATTTTGTTTTATTTAAACAGCAGGGGTGAGTAATTATGACATGGTTGTATTACAAAAACAACCCCACTGCTCCAAAATATGACATTCTAATTATATATTCAGCAGGGGTCCAGTAATTTTAATTGCAACCGTAATAACAGGCATTAGTGCAGAAAGCCTGTTAAGATTGGAGCCCTGCCATTATATCTTATGGCTGGTGTTGACATGTCACAGCTATATCGGTATCCGCCCACATGTTGTCCAATATGCACTGGTATAAAAACTATAAAAACACAGAAAAGAACAAAGAAAAAAAATATGCTTAAGGAAAGTTTAGAACAATCACATCACACAGTTTGTCCACGGCAGCACGCTATTGCTCCATTCTTTACAATCGTCTCTGCAGCACATGCAGCAGAGAATGCGTCACAGCTGAGCAGACAGTGGTGGAGAGTCGTGCAGTTTCTTCGTGGTGAGCTGTGAACTAGTTTGTTATATACATTGCTCGGAAGTCAGTAAACTATAACCTCATTTTTTTGTCCTTCCTAACTTGACTCTAATATGTGTATGCATATATTATATATAAACAACACTGGCTGATATATCAATGTTGGAATTTTTTACTCTCTAAAAATCAGCATTGAAATCTGCTTTAAAATCCTTTACCAGTCAGGATCTAGTTGTGATAATCTGACATGTATTCTTGACTAAATGAAATGCAACAATTGTAAAAATCCCACTTTATGTGTTGTAGTGCTGACGACAAAAGCCCCTTTCTTGTTTCCCAGTACTTCAAATTGAAAGGATAAAAGTGGGAACATGTGACAGACTCTTGTGACAACCTATGAGCTCCTCTTTACTGAACAAAGAAGAGGGAAAGAAGGGCTAATGTTGACCGAAACACAAACCAATGGTAGTGTTTCTTGTAATAAAGCTTCCTCAAAATGTACGCTGCTAAATATGAGAGTGTCAGTGTTATGGTAGCTCAGATATTTTCATGAGATTTGCCTTTTCCTTTGAGGTGGGAATACCCTTCGCACACAACAAGGCCTATTGAGTTCAACACAAAGTGCCAGTGTATTCCCACAGTGGCTCCCCGACTGCTGAGTCCGAGGCAGGCCTTCCTCCTGCAGACCTGCACAGACCAAGAGCCATGTGGCACGCCAAGCCTCAAGCGACATAGAGGGGATAAAAATCAAAACCTCTTGGCAAGATTGCAGACATGATTAGCCAAATGTTTTCTTGGAATTACTGAAAAACCAGCAGGGGATGTACACACACACTTCCACACAGTTGCTCACGTGTTTGGACGCTTAACAGCATTTAAAAATCGTGAGTCACTGCAAAACCTACCCGCTCCACAAGGGCAGGAAGAGGAGAAAAGCTTGTGGTGAGATCTGTTTTTGGTTGATGGATTGGGTGGAGGTAAATGGAATTCCTGTTTTAAAAAAAATCTCCTTCAAAAAAAGCTTCAAAAAATGCTCAAATCCAATTTTAGTAATGTGATGAACATCAGATGACCAAGAGTGTTGCTCAAGAGGAAATATTGACCTGATTGGTATGGAGGCAGTCAGTCTTTAGGAACAATCCCGAGCACATAAATATTCAATACTCGGATGGTAATTTCTCTAGTAGTTGTCAAGATGACTTGCTCTTGACCACATGGGTGACCTCGTAATCTCTAGATCCTATGGGGCAAAAACTAATTTCAGTAATGGAGACCATTCATAATGTTAATGTGTTTGGCTTGATCCGGAGAGCGTCTGATCTGGATTTTTCGACGAGCTTATGGAAAGCTAAGGTTAATGTCTGCTACATAGCTCCAACCGCTACCTTCAGTGTTCTTACCAGAATCCTGTCAAGAAATGACAAAAACATGATGTGAAATACATTACCACTAGAAATTCTAGTTTTTGTTTATTATGTTATATTGATGATGACCAGGAAGACCATGTGCTTGTTGGACCCACTAAAAGGACTAATGAGAGGACTGGCCATCCGAGGAGGATTAGTGAGGATTACAGCACTGAGGATGTACGTATTACGCAAGGTATACAATATGTAAGTACTTTTTAATTCATTTATTGCAGTTATGTAATTCCAATACAATCTAAGAAAAAAATATATATATACAGTATATATACGCTTTGTGCATGTTTGAGGGACTTTCTTGTGGTTCGACTGAACAGAGTCCCACCTGAGTGAGTTATCTGTGAGTTAATGGACTCACACTAGAGTCTATTAACTCGACAGCTGCATTACCTTAACAGAACTCTGCACTCATTAAAATCTGTCTTCAGTTAAGGCTGTCCAATGGTTCCCCAACACCATACAAAGGCCACATGAATGCCGCAAGGAGTGAAAGCATCAGTGCCTGCAGGTACTAACAGAAACACTTCTGTTTAAAGAAAGTGTATCATCCAGGAATAACTTCATCGCGATGGTATGTTAAATTAATAATTAGCATCACAAATAGAAATACACCACAAAAGATGTTTAGTTGGTTCCTTTCCACAGTTGCTTGCCCATAGGGAATCCAAAGGGAACTTTGGATTGTTGGGTTCTCTTTTCTCTGTAAGACCTTGCTATGTCAAGATTTACGAGATGACACATGTTGTTAATTGGTGCTATATAAATAAAACTGAATTTTATTGAATTATAAAGCAAAAACTATACCTAATTTAAATTTGATAACCTTCTCCTTTTAAGTCTTGTGCAGCGGTAACACAGCTTCCAGTGCTCCAGCCACATCCAGAACGCTCCCTGAAAGTCCTGTCCTGAACACTTACAGGTGCGATTTCACCCTGGACTTTGAACATGTGTAGAGAGCAAACATAAAATTTTGTGTTAAGATGAGCCAATCCCCATGTTGAGAATCATCACTGCTGACTAGCGCGTGGTCTAAGGCTATGACCCAGAGACCAAACAGCAGTGATCAGTGGAAGACCCCGAGGCTCCAGGACTGAAAGAGGTGTACCAGATTAGCAACCAAGCAAGAGCAGGTATGGTGTTTGGTTTGACATTAATGGAGTGGCTCACAGTGAAAGTTTCAAGTTTGGCACAACCAAAATGAGCTGCCATATTTCATCATGTCAGCCACTTTGTGTGTTGAAAACGTGGGGTTTTTTTTTTTTAGCAGCACCAACACAAATTTCACTCTCTCCACACTCTACTGGCCAGATTTGACTCCCTGCAACTTCTTCCTCTTCCCCAAAATTAAATTCAAGTTGAAGGGTCACCGTTTTGACACAGTGGAATAGATCCAATGCATCACAGATAGTGGCTGACACGCTCATTAAACAGGACTTCAAGGGAGTGTTCCAAATGTGGCAGGAGCACTTGGAGCGGTGCATCGCTGCACAAGAAGACTACTTAGAACGGGATAAATTAGATACAGTGGTTGCTTTAAAATTGTTGCAGTGTTTGAATTGCTTTGTTGTATCTCATAACTAAAAGTACCAACTAATGCCATCATCGCCTGCAGATGTCAATCTTATCTGATGCAGTCTGTGACAAAATAACCATACGCTCAGGGTATTTGCACAATAATTACACTTTTAAGGGTGATGCAATGTCTTTAGTGTATTTATTATATATGTAAGTATAATTCAGGAAAGCACTACCTTGATTAGCATGCATTTATTTTAATTAAACATTTGTCTGTTTTAATACAGTATAAAATCAATATGGGATGTTTTTTTAAAGTCATAGCAGACTGTAGTTATCCTGCTTCGACTTGTTCCTGAGGAATATCAGTAACATTCACTTACTTGCGTGTGAAACCCATAGCAATTTAATGACATTTAATCTGTCATGCATGACATATGCATGTAGAAAAGAAATCCTCTGCCATCAGGGAAAGCCTGTTTGCCCAATGGAAAATCTGTATTTAACTTTAATCTGCTGTAGCCAAATTGTAGAATTTCATGCATGAAAAAACCAGAGTCACCAAGACTTTTAATTCCGTCCTGTTTTACTTACTCTTAATGCTCTGCCTCCAGCACTAACTGTAAAGTGCCAGCACTTCTTGCTGAACTCAACACTCTCACAGGATATTTATCTTTACTGAACCAGTTTGAGTCTGGAACTTTAATTGTATTTGCAGGCTTTATGTATTTAAAAAAAAGCACTTCAAACTACATTAATCAAATGGTATTTATCTGACTGGATTGTGTTGTTACCAATAGCCTCAAAATTAGGAGCCAACTAGAGGAAATGGCTTCAGACCCTTTGCTAGAGTTCTAAGGTCTTTTTAATTATATGTACAGTTGTGTTCAAAATAATAGCAGTGTTTTCAAAAACGTGAGTGAAGCTCAAAATCCTTAGATTTTTATTTCCATTCATTGGGAACACTGCACATTATATTAAACATCAAAACATAAAGAAAAATGTATCAATATTTAAATTACTTTACAGAAAATTAAGGAAAAAAATTAGATTGGGTTGTTCAAAGAAATAGCAGTGTCTGCATTTTTCATTACAAACTCAAATATTTACTCAATAAACTGAAAAAAATGTTAAGATTTAGCATTCCTGTGAATCACTAAACTAATATTTAGTTGTATAACCAGTGTTTTTGAGAGCCGCTTGACATTTGTGCTGCATGGAGTCGACCAACTTCTGGCACCTGTGAACAGGTATTCCAGCCCAGGATGATTTGACAACCTTCCACAGTTGCTCTGCATTTCTTGGTTTTGCCTCAGGCAAAGCATTTTTCATGTCACCCTACAAGTTTTCGATTGGATTAAGGTCCGGGGATTGGGCTGGCCACTCCATAACCTTAATTTTGTTGGTCTGGAACCAAGTTGCTGCTCGCTTACTGGTGTGTTTGGGGTCGTTGTCTTGTTGAAACACCCATGTCATAGGCATTTCCTCTACAGCATAAGGCAGCATGACCTCTTTAAGGGTTTTGATATAAGCAAATTGATCCATGAACCCTGGCATGCGATAAATAGGCCTGACACCATAGTAAGAGAAACAGCCCCATATCATAATGCTTGCACCACAAACTGTCTGCGGCCCTTGGACCCAAAAAGAACAATCTTACTTCCATCGGTCCACAAATTGTTTCTCCATTTCTCTTTAGGCCAGTCAATACATTCTTTGGCAAATTGTGTCCTCTTCAGCACCTCTTCTTTTTAACAGTGGGACTTTGCTTGGGCTTCTTGCCGATAGATTAGCCTCACACAAGCGTCTTCTAATTGTCACAGTACTCACAGGTAACTTCAGACCATCTTCGATCTCCCTGGAGCTGACCATTGGTCGAGTCTTTGCCATTCTGGCTATTGTTCGATCCATTCGAATGCTAGTCTTCCGTTTTCTTTTACGTCTCTCTGGTTTTGCTTTCCAGTTCAAAGCAGTGGAGATCATTTCAGCTGAGCAGCCTGTCATTTTCTGCACGTCTTTATACGTTTTATTTTTTTTATTTTGAACACAACTGTAAGATTAGCTTCTGTCATCAATGTTCCCTTT
>NW_007578070.1:72966-109520 GCF_000690725.1 Stegastes partitus | reverse complement strand
GTATTCTTGACTAAATGAAATGCAACAATTGTAAAAATCCCACTTTATGTGTTGTAGTGCTGACGACAAAAGCCCCTTTCTTGTTTCCCAGTATTTCAAATTGAAAGGATAAAAGTGGGAACATGTGACAGACTCTTGTGACAACCTATGAGCTCCTCTTTACTGAACAAAGAAGAGGGAAAGAAGGGCTAATGTTGACCGAAACACAAACCAATGGTAGTGTTTCTTGTAATAAAGCTTCCTCAAAATGTACGCTGCTAAATATGAGAGTGTCAGTGTTATGGTAGCTCAGATATTTTCATGAGATTTGCCTTTTCCTTTGAGGTGGGAATACCCTTCGCACACAACAAGGCCTATTGAGTTCAACACAAAGTGCCAGTGTATTCCCACAGTGGCTCCCCGACTGCTGAGTCCGAGGCAGGCCTTCCTCCTGCAGACCTGCACAGACCAAGAGCCATGTGGCACGCCAAGCCTCAAGCGACATAGAGGGGATAAAAATCAAAACCTCTTGGCAAGATTGCAGACATGATTAGCCAAATGTTTTCTTGGAATTACTGAAAAACCAGCAGGGGATGTACACACACACTTCCACACAGTTGCTCACGTGTTTGGACGCTTAACAGCATTTAAAAATCGTGAGTCACTGCAAAACCTACGGGCTCCACAAGGGCAGGAAGAGGAGAAAAGCTTGTGGTGAGATCTGTTTTTGGTTGATGGATTGGGTGGAGGTAAATGGAATTCCTGTTTTAAAAAAAATCTCCTTCAAAAAAAGCTTCAAAAAATGCTCAAATCCAATTTTAGTAATGTGATGAACATCAGATGACCAAGAGTGTTGCTCAAGAGGAAATATTGACCTGATTGGTATGGAGGCAGTCAGTCTTTAGGAACAATCCCGAGCACATAAATATTCAATACTCGGATGGTAATTTCTCTAGTAGTTGTCAAGATGACTTGCTCTTGACCACATGGGTGACCTCGTAATCTCTAGATCCTATGGGGCAAAAACTAATTTCAGTAATGGAGACCATTCATAATGTTAATGTGTTTGGCTTGATCCGGAGAGCGTCTGATCTGGATTTTTCGACGAGCTTATGGAAAGCTAAGGTTAATGTCTGCTACATAGCTCCAACCGCTACCTTCACTGTTCTCACCAGAATCCTGTCAAGAAATGACAAAAACATGATGTGAAATACATTACCACTAGAAATTCTAGTTTTTGTTTATTATGTTATATTGATGATGACCAGGAAGACCATGTGCTTGTTGGACCCACTAAAAGGACTAATGAGAGGACTGGCCAACAGAGGAGGATTAGTGAGGATTACAGCACTGAGGATGTACGTATTACGCAAGGTATACAATATGTAAGTACTTTTTAATTCATTTATTGCAGTTATGTAATTCCAATACAATCTAAGAAAAAAATATATATATACAGTATATATACGCTTTGTGCATGTTTGAGGGACTTTCTTGTGGTTCGACTGAACAGAGTCCCACCTGAGTGAGTTATCTGTGAGTTAATGGACTCACACTAGAGTCTATTAGCTCAACAGCTGCATTACCTTAACAGAACTCTGCACTCATTAAAATCTGTCTTCAGTTAAGGCTGTCCAATGGTTCCCCAACACCATACAAAGGCCACATGAATGCCGCAAGGAGTGAAAGCATCAGTGCCTGCAGGTACTAACAGAAACACTTCTGTTTAAAGAAAGTGTATCATCCAGGAATAACTTCATCGCGATGGTATGTTAAATTAATAATTAGCATCACAAATAGAAATACACCACAAAAGATGTTTAGTTGGTTCCTTTCCACAGTTGCTTGCCCATAGGGAATCCAAAGGGAACTTTGGATTGTTGGGTTCTCTTTTCTCTGTAAGACCTTGCTATGTCAAGATTTACGAGATGACACATGTTGTTAATTGGTGCTATATAAATAAAACTGAATTTTATTGAATTATAAAGCAAAAACTATACCTAATTTAAATTTGATAACCTTCTCCTTTTAAGTCTTGTGCAGCGGTAACACAGCTTCCAGTGCTCCAGCCACATCCAGAACGCTCCCTGAAAGTCCTGTCCTGAACACTTACAGGTGCGATTTCACCCTGGACTTTGAACATGTGTAGAGAGCAAACATAAAATTTTGTGTTAAGATGAGCCAATCCCCATGTTGAGAATCATCACTGCTGACTAGCGCGTGGTCTAAGGCTATGACCCAGAGACCAAACAGCAGTGATCAGTGGAAGACCCCGAGGCTCCAGGACTGAAAGAGGTGTACCAGATTAGCAACCAAGCAAGAGCAGGTATGGTGTTTGGTTTGACATTAATGGAGTGGCTCACAGTGAAAGTTTCAAGTTTGGCACAACCAAAATGAGCTGCCATATTTCATCATGTCAGCCACTTTGTGTGTTGAAAACGTGGGGTTTTTTTTTTTTAGCAGCACCAACACAAATTTCACTCTCTCCACACTCTACTGGCCAGATTTGACTCCCTGCAACTTCTTCCTCTTCCCCAAAATTAAATTCAAGTTGAAGGGTCACCGTTTTGACACAGTGGAATAGATCCAATGCATCACAGATAGTGGCTGACACGCTCATTAAACAGGACTTCAAGGGAGTGTTCCAAATGTGGCAGGAGCACTTGGAGCGGTGTATCGCTGCACAAGAAGACTACTTAGAACGGGATAAATTAGATACAGTGGTTGCTTTAAAATTGTTGCAGTGTTTGAATTGCTTTGTTGTATCTCATAACTAAAAGTACCAACTCATGCCATCATCGCCTGCAGATGTCAATCTTATCTGATGCAGTCTGTGACAAAATAACCATACGCTCAGGGTATTTGCACAATAATTACACTTTTAAGGGTGATGCAATGTCTTTAGTGTATTTATTATATATGTAAGTATAATTCAGGAAAGCACTACCTTGATTAGCATGCATTTATTTTAATTAAACATTTGTCTGTTTTAATACAATTTAAAATCAATATGCGATGTTTTTTTAAAGTCATAGCAGACTGTAGTTATCCTGCTTCGACTTGTTCCTGAGGAATATCAGTAACATTCACTTACTTGCGTGTGAAACCCATAGCAATTTAATGACATTTAATCTGTCATGCATGACATATGCATGTAGAAAAGAAATCCTCTGCCATCAGGGAAAGCCTGTTTGCCCAATGGAAAATCTGTATTTAACTTTAATCTGCTGTAGCCAAATTGTAGAATTTCATGCATGAAAAAACCAGAGTCACCAAGACTTTTAATTCCGTCCTGTTTTACTTACTCTTAATGCTCTGCCTCCAGCACTAACTGTAAAGTGCCAGCACTTCTTGCTGAACTCAACACTCTCACAGGATATTTATCTTTACTGAACCAGTTTGAGTATGGAACCTTAATTGTATTTGCAGGCTTTATGTATTTAAAAAAAAGCACTTCAAACTACATTAATCAAATGGTATTTATCTGACTGGATTGTGTTGTTACCAATAGCCTCAAAATTAGGAGCCAACTAGAGGAAATGGCTTCAGACCCTTTGCTAGAGTTCTAAGGTCTTTTTAATTATATGTACAGTTGTGTTCAAAATAATAGCAGTGTTTTCAAAAACGTGAGTGAAGCTCAAAATCCTTAGATTTTTATTTCCATTCATTGGGAACACTGCACATTATATTAAACATCAAAACATAAAGAAAAATGTATCAATATTTAAATTACTTTACAGAAAATTAAGGAAAAAAATTAGATTGGGTTGTTCAAAGAAATAGCAGTGTCTGCATTTTTCATTACAAACTCAAATATTTACTCAATAAACTGAAAAAAATGTTAAGATTTAGCATTCCTGTGAATCACTAAACTAATATTTAGTTGTATAACCAGTGTTTTTGTGAATCGCTTGACATCTGTGCTGCATGGAGTCGACCAACTTCTGGCACCTGTGAACAGGTATTCCAGCCCAGGATGATTTGACAACCTTCCACAGTTACTCTGCATTTCTTGGTTTTGCCTCAGGCAAAGCATTTTTGATGTCACCCCACAAGTTTTCTATTGGATTAAGGTCCGGGGATTGGGCTGGCCACTCCATAACCTTAATTTTGTTGGTCTGGAACCAAGATGCTGCTCGCTTACTGGTGTGTTTGGGGTCGTTGTCTTGTTGAAATACCCATTTCAAGGGCATTTCCTCTTCAGCATAAGGCAACATGACCTCTTTAAGTGTTTTGATATAAGCAAATTGATTCATGATCCCTGGCATGCGATAAATAGGCCCGACACCATAGTAAGAGAAACAGCCCCATATCATGATGCTTGCACCACCATGCTTTGGGGGTCGTCTGACAAACTCTCTGCAGCCCTTGGACCCAAAAAGAACAATCTTACTTCCATCGGTCCACAAATTGTGTCTCCATTTCTCTTTAGGCCAGTCAATACGTTCTTTGGCAAACTGTATCCTCTTCAGCACGTCTTTGTTTTAACAGTGGGACTTTGCTTGGGCTTCTTGATGATAGATTAGCCTCTCACAGCGTCTTCTAATTGTCACAGTACTCACAGGTAACTTCAGACCATCTTCGATCTCCCTGGAGCTGATCATTGGTCGAGTCTTTGCCATTCTGGCTATAGTTCGATCCATTCGAACGGTAGTCTTCCGTTTTCTTTCACGTCTCTCTGGTTTTACTTTCCATTTCAAAGCATTGGAGATCATTTCAGCTGAGCAGCCTGTCATTTTCTGCACGTCTTTATACGTTTATTTTTTTATTTTGAACACAACTGTAAGATTAGCTTCTGTCATCAATGTTCCCTTTGAGTGCATACGAAACATTTTCAGAACCTTTCAAGGATTTTACATTTTGTTATGAGTCAGACTTGTCTTAAAATTGATTTAATTCCTTTTTCTTTTTTTTCCCCATCAATCTACAATAACAAAGCAAAAACAGGATTATGGAGTGCTTTGTTACTTCATTAAAAATAAAAGCCTCCCACTTGAGTCAAATGTGCAGTTCTGGGAAGGTAAGGGTACATGTGTCTTGTATTACATTGGATCTGACATAATATATAATTTTATATTGAAAATGAATCCTGATGTGTGATTGGTCACGCCTTAACATTCCTGTTCTCTCACCACAGTATAGTTCTTGTACATTCGAGAACTGCCCAATGTTGACCTTCAGCTCATGGAGCAGGAGGAAGAACGTGTTGATAGGAATGTAGATAGGATTGGTATTCTGGTTTCTCCAAGTCAACATAAAGATTATTTTAAGTACAGGCTAATATTTATAGATGGATCTAAAGATTCTAGGAGTGAACGTACCAGAGTAGTTTAAATACCTAAATTGGATGTAGTCGTTAGTTAATGATAGATTACCAGCATTTACAACAGAAACACATAGTCGCTATAATTTTAGAGTTATAGAAGAAGTAAGACCTAAGAGTAAGAGGGAGATTGTCTCAGTTTCAATTCAAAAGAAGCTATTAGAGATCATTATATTGGTGGAAGTATTACATTGAATTGTATTATATTATTTATATAGAATAGAAACAGTTGAAATTCCTGTTCATGTTAAGTGTGAAGGTTAATGAAAAATCCAACAGGACTGCAAAGAGAGCGTTGACATTAAAGGATGATGAAATAATGAGAGCTCCCTTTGGAAACGGTGAGGCCACATCATTAATAAGAAAGTCAGTGAGGTATTCGTGGCTAGAATAAGTGGGACACAGATATCAAAGGGAGACACGACTGCAGCCCGCAGAAATGAATTAGGGTTAAGTCCGTCAAAGAGAAATGCAAAAGAGAGAAATACTGTTTTTCAAGCTTAAGAATAGAATATACTGGATGAAAGTCCTTTATTTAATGGCACAGTCATATCCAATATATGTGTAATGTTCCCAAGAATGTCGAGCACATCACAATGAGGTGCAGTACATGTAATTCAGGGGAACATCCTGTATGATGAGATACAAGACAAGGATGGAACTTGCCCAGGAATAAAGTGAAAGATAAAGTTTACTTTTTTTGAATGCAACCTAAAGAACAGAATATATATCAACGCTGCTTACATGTAGTTACTCCAAAATCATCAGTATGGAGATTCAGATGTTTGTGTCTTCCTGCTTTGGTTGGAAGAGTTGCAAGAAAACATGCCTGTTATCATCACATGGCAGGAAGACCAAATGAAATTGATGTCACATTTTTCACTGTGCATTGGTAACAATTCAAACAACTGTTAATAAATGTATGGTACTCTACATTCAAGTCACTGGGTGCTTTGCAAAGTAACTACACCAAGAATGTGAAAGATTTCTAGCAAAACATGCTTGAGAGAATCCACCGGCTGTTGGCAACTGGCAGAGTCCATCGCCGGTTGGTGCTTTAAGAGGTCATGTTATTTTGCTCACCCTCCTCCTTGAGACTTAAACTCACCTCTAAAGTGTAATTTAACATGTTTGCTAAAAGAAACGGCAGTTCTTGTGTTCACAGAGAGTTGCATGTGTGTAATATCTTGATTATAATCCAAAACAGACGGACACATGGACAACTGTTGACACCCACGGACATGGAGCTCTTTTCTAGTCCGTGGAAATCCGCTTGGAGCATTCAGCAGCATGCATGTGCACTACTGCCCTTGTGGAATAGTCACAATCTTTTGTGTTGCACGCAGACGTGAGCAGACCCTCGTGGCCAGGGAAAGTGTAATCCTGGCCTGATAAGCAAGCAAACAGCATGTAGCCACAACAGCTGGGAATTACACACCAGAAGAAGTTATTCAGTTACTCTCACCAGCCATAAAGGATGTAAATAGGCCAAAATTTCAGTATATGTTTGCTGAAATAAAGGCCTCGTTAATGCAATGTGTTATAATGGTGCCCGTCTGCCTCTGTTCATCACTGCAGAGTTGGACCGGACAGTAAAGGCTAGTTAGCAGCTACAAGTCAGGCTACAGTCAAGACACTGTGTCCAACGCCAGAAGTCTCCCACCACAGTTACAACTGCAGATCTGGGAAAGTGCCATGTCATATTATATGTTTGGAATAACTTAACTAAAGAGTTGGGTCACCCAGATTTGCAACGTTGTGTTAAGAACAGATGGATCCATTTATAAGATGTAATGAATATATAAATTTTGGATAAATTGCGTGGAAGTGTTCATGATACTAACCATTTGCAAACCTGATTCCACTACAAAGGAAGAAGCCAACAGAAATCCTTCGTCCTGCAAATGTCTTCATTCAGAGTGGGCACTGAGAAGACGGGTGTTCACAGGTCAATGTATGGAAAAACCTGATTTAACACTATCTGACTCTGGCACCTCCAGGATATGTCGCCAATTGACAGTTGCTATAATCAAATCAAACTTAAAACTAAATCGAGTGAACCACTTTGTTTGAGATCTGGTATGTCTGTGGAGAAGCACCTCATACTGTTCTGAACACTTTAAGCTACAATATAAGACATGTTTCTAAGGTTACTTCAAAGCTTCACTGCCGGAGTCTCAGAACTGGCTGGTCTGATGTGCAAAAGAGGTGGACCAGCCTCTCATCATTTATCATCTCAGCACAAAGATTTGTCTTTGAAATAACAAGAACTATGAGCACTTCATATGCAAACATCAAGGGCTGAAGGGTTGCAGATGCAGGTATATATTGCATTTAAATTGGAACAGAGATGCTTACATCTTCTTCAGTATGACCTCCCAGTGACAGTCAGATGTGACATTTTCTCAAAGATTATAAACTGCTGTTTATTCAGTGTTGCTACAGCAAAACGACACGACATTCACGCTGGGGCTTTTGTCAAAGGCACTTAAGCAACGCATTATGTGATTGCACTCGAGTGAACAATTGCACGAGATTCACAAGAAGAAAGAGAGGAAGCAAATATGAAAGAGCAGATGTAAATGCATGAAAGAAAGACACTCATTCTGATTTTAACATATTAAGATCCAACGTCACTTGCGGTCCCAGAACCAAACCAAATCAATGTACAATGACTGTGAGCCAGCGTGAAAAGTTATTCTTGGACCTCTTAAAACACACACATAGAACAGTTCGGAACATTTAGTTTTCATCCACAATCTATTTGGAGCCGTGTGTTCTTGCAAAGACAAAATTTTTGTTTTTAGGGTTTCTGGCTGTATAACTAGAACAGCTTCACTATCTGTGTTCACCAAGAACCATTAACTTTATCAGTGTACAGAGGGCTTTAATAGAGCTTGTTCACTTACAACCGCTGGTGGAAGCAAGGCTGCTGAGACTATTTTAACTCAACCAGCCTTTGATGCCCCAAAGCCACTTTTAAATCACTGGCTTGTTTTAAATGCAGATAACACCAAGTTCATGGTATTCCTCTGATCCATCATCTTGCCATTGAAGCTTTGAATTACGCCCATATCACTGCTTCTTAAGTAATTAGCTGAATGGCTTCATAGCAAACAGTCAGTCAAGTCTTAAAGACCTAAACTGTAAAAACCACCGTTCACCTCATTTAGATCCCGTCTACACTTAATTATGGTGATGTTCTGTACTGTCACGTTGCCCTATCATGACTGCAGCCTCAAAAATTGTTTATTTCTTGTCCTCATGTCTCAGTTAAATCAGTCCCAACAAGTCGACCTGATCAAAATAAGACTGTGGTAAGAGCCCGAAATAGTGCCCTCCTTTGTTTTCCCTCTGTTGAGAATTAGTTTTGGATGAAGAGCCTTGGAATGTTGGAACCAAAATGAATCATGAGTTTTCCAAGTATTCCAATTCTGGGTATCGTGGGATGGTTTCAGCAATTACCAGCTATTAAAGCGATCACTTATTTCTGTGTTGTTAGGAAGTAAGGAAAAAGATCATACAGATTGTGGTTCTGGAGTATTATTAATGACAGAAGCATAAACATCATCTTCTCAGTGTGGTAGTTGTTGCAGAAGAGCACGTGTCAGTGTGCACAATGAATGTGAGGGCGATGTCCTTTAAATAGAGCACTGAATCACTGACATGCAGTGTGTAAGGTACCACAGGCAAACTGTCAAACTGTAGCATCACGGATGGGCAATATCTAAAAGTCTGAAAGCAAACAACAGACTCCGAGTTATTCCGATCAGGGTTTAGGCGATTTGGACTAAGTTTGACCACATGTAATGGTGTGCCATCGTTCCAGTCAAGTCCCAGAGACTTGGAGAATCAATGCCAAGGAGCCATAAAGCCGTTTTGGCATATGACTTCCCCAACACCCTACTAAGACACATTTTATGTTTGTTTTTTCTTTAAGTCGTCATCCGTCAGCAGGTCATTAGTGCACCAAGCCATTCTGACCTTTAAGACAGTACCCAACTGATGGAAAGAGCCACTTAGGAATAAAACTCAGTTATTCTCAGTCTAGCGATGTCATCACTCGCATCACAAGGCAGACTAGTTGAAAAACATGTATTGTGAGCCAGGACTACTGCGAAAAGTGGCTCCAGGGGAAACACATGGGCGGACAACCCGACTTTGTTCACTTTCAGGGCACACATGTTCCCTGTTGACTTAACTTCAGCTGTGTCTGCAGAGCAGCGGGGCAAACACAGGTCAGCATCCCACGCTGATGTGTGCCAATGCCAGAATCCATACAGACCAAGTAGATAAGGTCAAAACTCATCAGATAAGAAAAACCACTGATGGTTTTACCAATGAAATTCCCTCGGGGTGAAAAGGTGGATTTATAGACAGCTCGGGAAAATGATGCAGGGTCCGGGTTCTAAAGATCCACGGAGCCTGTCTTGGTTATGTTTTTGAAGTTTCTCAACCGTTTCTTGAAAGGTAGTAATTAAATGCAGGAATTTATTTGACCTTGACCTTTAGGGATCTCAGCTGCATTCATGGTATATTGAAAGAAGCTGAAAGAATGAGATAACCTTTCTTTACTTCAACTTCTAAAGTTGAACTCATTGGAATGCTGACACCCAGAGACTAAAGAAACTAAATTAAATCTAACCAACGGCTGTGAAAACATCTCTTGCAAAGGTTTATTTACTGCAATGTTTACAATTAGCACTTTAACAATTGTTAAAGATACTACTTTATGAGCAAATAAAGTTTGGCTGTTTTGTTTTATCAGCACTTTAGCAGAACTGTTTCACTAGATGATACCTTGCAATGCAACAACAGAAATTCTGATGCGCAGGAACTACAATCTGGTGTTTCAAAAAACAACTGTGATTACTTTAATGTACCTAAATGAGCAAAAATAATGGCAGATGTTTTGATTTTCATTAAATAAAAGGTTTTGTTGGCCAAATAACTTTTTTTTTTTTTTTTTAGCTAAAACTGACATTTTAAAAAGGTATGTGTAAGAATATGAAGCAGTTAACATGTATAAATGATCTTTTATTGAACAGATTGTAAAAGTCGTAACTTTAAAAATCCTCCCTCAACTTTCTTGGTTGCCTATACGAGCCTTTGACAGGTTTCTATGTCAAGAACTCCGGGACTTTTCTAGAAAAATCTAAAGGTTGTGATGGTCTAAATGCCTAAATGTTTCTCCTTCTGACTGGCTCCCAGCACAACAAAGATTCCCAACGTAAGCGCCACATAGCCTATCTGGCCAAATGGTAATGTGACCAACAAGGAGGTAAAAGTTTGACCTACCCTCAATTTATCGAAGCAAATCAGTGAAAAAAACTGAATGTTCGTCAAACTATATTAGATAGCAGGTTCTCTACACTTTGAGTGCTTTGCCAACACTGAAGATTCAAATACAGCTTGTAGTTGTAAACATAGTTCATTGGCAAACTTTAAAACTTATGTAACTGGTGTCAGGAACCTGGGGAAGGTGCCAGGTGACAATGACAGATAGTCTTCACGGGACCAAACTCGATTTCTACCAGCATGTAGGAAACAGAACAATAAAGGTTTGTTATGCTGAATTTTACATCAATGGTGCCAATGTTAGAGACGAGAAGGCTGCAAGGTGATCGAAAGGGTAGAAAAGGGTGCTTGTCTGTCTTCTTTGAGTTTAATCAATCATCATCAAGACCTGCAGAGGAGTTTAACAGGTACCTTCCCTGTTCTATCTAAGTTTTCTCCGTTGAAAGTTGTTCTACAGGGGCGATTCTTGCAGACAGAATGGCCTTCAAGTTCCCTGCAGTGGACCCAAGAGTTTTCTGAATGTAGAGAACCATTAAGTCTGTTGCATTTATTTCAGAAACTACAAAAAAAATCTAGTCTCATTGCTTCGTGCTACTACTAAACAAATCTTCTATAAATGTACTTGCAATTCACTGAGCCTCTGTGTGCACTGGGCATGAAATGACCACACAGACAACAAAAGAGAGTTTCAATGTAGCACCATGATAAGAGCCCTTGGTACTACACTGCATGATGCATATTGATCGGATCTTTTCGGTACATCTTGCTGCCTGACAATGCTCCCAGCTTCAGTCTGTGACTCTGTGTTGCTCCTAAGGTGAACTTAAAGAAGTTCCTCCCACTGTTTCCAGAGGCTGTCACACATTCCTTGTTGCGACTGAACTTGACCTTTTATTCCCTTCTACGAGTTGGAAATGTGTTAGTGTGGGTTCTATAATGTCACAGTGTCCAGTGATTACAAAGACAGAGAACAAATCTAAATGTCAGAACATTCGTCTGAGGCCAGAAGTTTCATCTATTAACAAAGAAACATGTCAGTTTTTCAAAAGCTGTGAGGTGATTTAAATTGATCCGGAGCTGGTGAATTACATCTCCAAAGCTCCGTCTTATCTGGAGTGGAAGCACCTTTGGGAATGGATATCATCTCATTTGTTTGTTGGCTTCTTGTAGCACCACGCATACGAGTAATTGAATCAATAAAAATGCTAAAAGCGACCTGATGCAACCTGTCGCAATGCGAGCCGAGCGAGGAGCCGACTGACGCTTCATTGTGCCAATTTATATTCAGGTCCGTTTGGGAAGGAGGTTTGTAAAACCTGACGTAAAAACCCATCATTGCTGTTGCCTGAAGGGTTGTTACCCAGGAGATACAGCTGCTTATGAATATGAAAAATTGTAGCACCTTGAGCTTCGCCAGCAGTTATGCCTTCAGGTTTGGTTGTTTGTTGGATAACATAATAATTTATCTCTCATCTCTGTGGAATTACATGTTTTCCATACCTTAAGATGGCTCAAGTGGAACTACACCGCTGCTTTCTTTATAATGTAATGTAATCCACCTCTCAAGCACGCCAGCTCACCTGCGACTCTACACCGTTGAACAACGTTGCACAACACAATAGTAAATTGTAATGTTGGAGTAATTCGGCCATATAAATTCAAACTGGAACTGATAGTGAAGAACAATAATGGTTTGGAAAGTCCAACACCAAGGCAACAGAGGTAGTTCCATAGGTTTGTATTTAATCCCAGAAGCCTGGATTTGTGTTTTTACACTGTAGTTTTAGAGTGAAAATGCTAAACCATGGAGGTGACTGGTATTAAAAACGCCATATATAAAAAAAAAGGATATAAAAAAACAGCATATGGATATGTTAGGAGGGTAAAAATCTTGATTTCTCCATGAAAAGGGTTCATCTTAAATCACGTTTTCATGGTGATTTGCTGCAGCTGAACAAAACCTGCTGCTGTTTTTCCTCCAAGCTTAAAGTCTGATAGGTTATACTTTAATTGTTGATGTTTCTTATAGGAAATATTATACTTCTGCGTCGACATTTTTCCTTGTAGACATTTTGACTGATACATTTCCTTAGTGCTGGCTCATAAGCCGTGACAGAAAACCAGAATGCACAACACAGCTGGAAGCAGCTCAGCTAAATGGAATGTACTAAGTTTTAATGTTTTCTGGTTCGTCTTTTACTGCTATGATGAAGTGCCAAAATCTCTGCTGTTAAAAAAGATTGATTCTTTTTGTCTCTGCATCATTTGGCTATTCTACCTTTAAACCTCCCATCTATTGTATGAACTACTTCGATACTTAAAAATCTTCACATGCTTGCTTGAAAAACTACTCAAAATGATTCCTCAGTTATCCAGGGAGCTGTAGATTAATTTTCTGTCCATCAACTAAATGTTTCCCATGTGCGTCTGCATGTGTGAATTGCACAAAGTGCTGTCAAATAACACCTGAGCTGTGTCTAGAAAGCGATTGAGCTCAAAAGAAAGAGCGGCCCACAGCTGATGATGGGATATCGATTGAAGAGAAGGTAGAAGAGTTGCATAAAAGCCGATTAGTATCACTGGCTGGATGAGCTGCTATAAAAGAATGAAAAAAAAAATCACTTGTTGTTGCACAGCTAAAGTAATCCTGTGAATCCTCTTTTGATGTGTGGTTCTTTCTCCTTCTTGTTCTTCACTCTGTCTTCCTGCATTAGGGAGAACAAAACAGCCCAAACCTCTGATCTTTGCGTGTTGGATTAAACAGCGCTACAGATTTGTAACTGCCTGTTCTTAATTTTCGCATTTCAGACACAGCTTCCTCTGTTTCAGTCTGACCATCTACTCCAGATATGGATCATCGGATCAGGACCACAGCCAGCTCAAGAGTTCTGGAGCCGTTTCCCACATTGGAGGGAAATTTTGGCTGTAAGAACCCAAATGCGGTGACCTCTGACACATTCTAACGTCAGGATTCTTCACAATCTTAATCACTGCACATTTTAATGAGTTCCCAAGTGGACATGTTGTAGAATTAGTGTCAGAGTAGAGCTAACAAAGTCTGAACAAAACCATTAATATTTTAAACTTAACCCACTCCTGTCTGGTCCTGTCTTTGGTGACGAAGAGCCATTTTTGTTTTATTCATTTACTGACACTTTCGCTTTAGTGTTACCAAGACGGTTTATGCATCGTTTCAGAGGAAGCATAAAATCTCTATTATTCAATGATTTAAAAAAAAAAAAAGCTATTTAAGTGAGGTGGGGGTGTCGAAGCAGCAACAGACTGCTGTAAATCTCAAATACTGTAAAATTATCTGCAAATATCTGTTAAATAATGCTAGTTTTACCTGATTAAATTACAGTAAAACGATGCTATTTTATGGTCATTCATTTAATTATTACTATTTGTAACAATAAAGATTTTTGATGTGGGCATTATTTACAGCTTTTCTCTGCTTTTCTACTTCAACATTGAAGTTTTTCTAAATATTTTTTCTAGGATTTTACTGGATACTATCTGTAATTTAACAAAACAGGAACAATCTTTAAACTAACACTTGAATCCGTCCTTAATATGCATCATTTTTCTTTAAATAACAGCAACATTCTGTAAAATAACGTGCTTTTAATGGCTTGAATACAGTAAAAAAATAAATAAATTGTGTTCAAATCTGTTAAAGTACAGATTTATTAATGTGGACATTATTTACAGTTTTGTCCTACTTTTGCATGCATTCGGCCCATAAACTTCTGTGGAGTTTATGTAAAATGCAGCTCTTTGAGTGGACTTTTCAAAGCTTGCTGTGCATTTGTAAACTTGCTGCACGTTTGTAGAGTGGCCTGTCTAATGAGGACGTCCCCCGTCTGTGCCGTCCACGCCAGTCCTAATGTGTTTTGTCATCAATTATGGATTATAGCATGTGGGGGCGGCGCTGATGCAGACCGGCACATCTCTCTCTCATCACGCTCACATTGTTTGGAGGAGGAGGCTTGTGGTCGTAAAATTAATTCAATAAAGTAGATTTAAATGTGTGTTTTGGCCGGCAGCCGGTGCTTATGTAAAGGCTCTGCAGTCTGAGCTGATAAATGAGGTGTATTTATACCACTGCTACATTCCCTCTTCCCATGTTTTGCACCTCTGAGTATGTAACCAGCACACTTTTCATCCGTTTTTCAGACTCAAAATCTCAATGTGGCTCATAAACAAAGATGAATGCAAATGTAAAAGCAGAAGAGTCATTCAAGATGTATCAAAGTCGGACATGTTCAAACTGCAGTCTAACCAGATGTTCAAAAGGGACGCACAGATACGCAGTCTTGTCTTTTCTTCTAGTTTACACACATCCGCAAGCAAGCAGTCTATTCAAACAGTCTCTGCTGCAGAGGTCCGCGCACATGTTTGGAATTTGTTATGAATCTGACCAGCAAGTTATTATATTTTTTGCGCTGCTAATTTACTCATCTAACAAGGTTTCCAAATTGAAGCTGCATCCAAACTCCATCGAACATTTCGTCTCCGTGCACAGCAATCCGATTCAATCACATGACACCACAACATCTCTTTTTAAAAATCAAAAGAACTGAAACAGCTTCATAAAAAGTGCAGTTTCGGTATGAGGTGAGAAAATCACCTCATACAGCACGCATTAGGCAGCATGCCAGGTGTGAGGGAGAGGATGGATGAGCTGCAGCGAGAGTAGGGAAGCCATTTATCCAAGGACGGCTCAGGAAACGTCACAGGCTGCAGGCACGAGAGAAAAGAAATAGTTTTTTTTTAAATGTCAGCCTGCCTGCGAATACAGTGTAGAAGCGAATCATTGAGTTATCTGATGACATTTACGAATAGCAGCGCAACAAATCCTGAGAGTGCGTTTTCTGTCGCCTCAATGACAACGCTGCTGAAACTGACGGAGCCTCGCCGTGCGGTTCACCTCGGGGGTGTCAATTAGTAGTTTAAAGTGACTGAGCTGCAGCTTATTTTGAAAACTACAAGCCACAAGATGGATTTGAGCAGCTGCGTTGATGTGCTGTCGGACTGGAATAACGGTTTTATTGTTTTATAGTTCTTACTGTTCTTTTTCAGTGATTTTATTATTATACTTTTATTGTATTTTGAGTCTTAGATGTTTTGAAATGGTTTTATATTTTGTGTTCAGCACTTTGTCTCAACTTTTGTTGCGTTAAAGTGCTTTATAAATAAAGTTGAGTTGAGTTTAGGTGGAATCGATGACAGAGAGCAACAACTTGAGCGTGTTAGCAAAATGCCTAAATGACACCAGATCCAGAGCCTCATAGCGTGGCTTCTTTCGTGCAGGAAATTGAGGCATCACATGGGGATGTCCTGCGCTTCAGATGCGCTATCGAGAGATTCGGCGACTCGGGAGGAAATTGGGTGAACTTGTTTAATGCGACTCTGCGGAGCTCAAAACCGACTTCTCAGTGTGGCTTTAGACTATGTCAGAGCGATATCCATAAAACTAAAGACGATAAGTGCTTTTTATCATTCTAACTTCTGCTTCCTGTCTCTTGCGCCCCCGGAAATTGCTTCCACCATTATGCATCATCTTCAGGGTCCCATATTCGATTCTGAAGGAGCTTCAAGTGAGGAAACACAGCTGTGTCTTGCACATCCTCTCTGACAGGAAGAAAAAAAAAATCCCGCGAGAGAGAGAGATGAATGATTGTTTGTATCGTAATGATTCTATTTTAATTGTGTTAGCGTGTTGCAGAGCCACACACCTGACTGCATGTCCCCTTTAATGAAGGCAGCGACAAAGACCACCGGGTTTGTTGTGTCGAGCGTAGTGAGTGAGAGAAACGTAGGTGATCTACGGGGTAATAAAGTCGCTTTAATTAGCTATAACATGCCTCGCTAAGCAGGACTGACAGTCAGCGGGGTGTGCTGACTGTCACAGAAGAGAAGTTCTGTCATTTTACCAGAGTGTCCTCCTCCATTCTTCACAGAGGAGTTGCTTATCATGGATAAATGTCAGCAGCAGAAACCCACAATGAGTTAAAGAAACCGTGATTGTGGTCTCTTTTCTGGTTTCCTGAATATTATAGGGTTAATTTTGGTTTTACTGTCCTCCAATCCCGTCTTTGTAAAGCATTTCGTAGCAGCGTTTACTCGATTACGGTGATCGTTATGAGACAATCACACAGTTTGTGCTGTTGACCTGCTAATCAAGCAGCTTAGCAACGGCTGAGTGGGCTAACTGAGAATAATGTCATGATTTATTAACACGAACGCATTAAGAGATGAGAAGACACGCAGGCATTCAGCTCGCACGAAACCTGCGCTGACGGAGAGCAGGAGCTGAGCTGTAGGTGTTTGCAGTCCACCGTTTAGTCCTAGTGTGACTGAAATGTGTCGAGGACCTGACAGCCAGAATTAAGCGTTCTCTAGAAATCCTTGAAATTTGGGCTTTTGAAACCAGTTCTCCATGCCCAACCGTAGAGACACGTTGGAATAATGAAAAGCACCCTGCTCGCTAAAAAAAAGTCACTTGCCACGCAGCATTCAGTGGCCATCATCGAGAAGCAGCAACGGTTTATTGACCTTAAGTCTCACAACAGTGCAGCTCTGACCTGAAAGCCAAGTTTATAGGAGGCAGACGGAACAGAAGGAGCAACTCACCACCTTCCCCAAGCTATCAAACTTCTTGAAGTCATCTTGAAGGGCATTTACAACTTTAGAAGACATCCAGACTGACAGACGTTTGTCTCCAGGCTGTTCCGAAGGAAACGTGGCTCATCTGGAGCAGCCGAAGCGCCGCCGGTTTACCGACAGCCGACAATAAACACATGTCGGGCGAAATGGCATTAAAATATTACATTTAGCCGAATTTCATTGTTGGAAAACACAACTCTTGATGCTTTCCACTGCAAGCTATGAGAGAGAACAGCCTTCTTCCAGATAATAGCAGCAGCTGAGGTCACAGTAAAGATAAAATGTCCTCTTTGTCACATTAAAGCAGCAGGAGAACTGTGCTGCTGCAGTGTTTACCTGAGAAAACGCAGACTGAGTGTTTCAGCAAACAACACGAATGAGTGTTCAGTGTTCTCCATAAATGTGACCCATCCATGTGTCTGTGTTTTAGATTATACAATGCTGCTATACTTTAACTATCACGGTGGTAATAAAAAAATGAATCATATTCATGGCTCGACCAAAGGAGACGCCAGCTGTGTTATCTGCATTAAGTGCAAACAAAAGAGCAAAGAAACTTGAATCGACTTCTGCAGCAACATTCTCCAGACATAAATAACATCTCAGCTGAACCCTGAGGTGCCTTTAAGGACATAAATGTCTACATCAAAAACAATGCCAGAAAAATGATAGCCTATCCCAGCTGACTTAGGGTGAAGGCAGGGGACACCCTGGACAGGTCACCAGTCTATCACAGGGCTACACTTAGAGACAGACAACCAAGCACACTCACATTCACACCTACGGACAATTTAGAATCACCAATTAACCTCAACATGTTTATGGACCTTGTGGGAGGAAGCTGGAGAACCCGGAGAGAACCCACCCTGCATGAGGAGAACATGCAAACTCCACGCACAAAGATCCCGGTGACCCCACCGAGACGGGAACCGACAACATCAAATAAATCACATAAAAAAATAAAATAAGAGATGTGGGATGTGTCAATGACTAACACTGATACTGATGCATTATTATTTTTTGATGCTTTGTAACCCTTAAAGACAAAAATGTCCCCATTGAAACCCATTACAACAGCTGTTTTTGATCCCTCTGCAGGCTTTATGTGTTTGTTCAAATGCAAAACAAATGACACAATCTAATGAAAAAGGTAAAAATGACCATTTTGAAGCCAAAGCTCCAGGGTAAAAGCCTAATAACACAGAATGCATGATTTCATAATGCAATGATCAAAAACAGCCGCTATAATGGCTTTCAATGGGGGACATTTTTGTTCTTAACTGGATAAATAAAGCTCATCTTGTGCTCACCGTACCTGATATCCCGAAATCAAAGATGGCTAAATTAACGGTCATAAGCTCCGGAGGCTTCAACTTGGTCTTGCGTTTGATGGTCATATAAATAACGTAGCCGTTCCCTGTTGCCGACATGATTCCTGTAAGAGAAAAAAAACGGAGAGAGACTGAGAAAGCGCTATTTGCACTTCTTAAACACCACTGTGGCTTCTTCTACGTCTGATTGCTGTGGCTTGATTCAGCAGGGATGTAAATATGAAGCAGCTGTATTCAGGCACAGTGTTGTTTAGCAGAAGAATTAGTGTACAGAAGCCAGTTAATGCACATCGGCTTCAGAAACATGTAATCAGGAGGGGAATTAATCTAACGTAAAATGTACACTACATGCTCTTAATCATAAATCTTGAGTCACAAACAAGAAAAAAGGGAAAAAATAATCATTCAAAGTAGGTCTATGAAGTCTTACAAGCATAAGAATGATTGTATTTAAAATATATTAAGACATGTATGTGGTTCCCTAAAGAGGAATGAAGGCAGGTGGTAAAAAGCAAAATGTCAACTTCACTTAGAAACTTAAAGGTTACAAAAACTGCAGGGAACCTGTTGGCTTTCTGAGCTAATGCAGCGAATTGAACTTTAGCTACCAAAAGAACATTCATGTATTTACACTGAATTGTGCTCACAAATGCTTTAAAAGGAAAACAGCGGTCTTTAGGGTGGAATTTGTCAACTTTTTGCAATATTTATTTGTCATTTTATGTCTCTTTTGCTCTTTAAGCACCCTGATAATTAGACACTACAGTCTTATCGTTGCTACCTCTGTCTGCCTGCAGTTTGGTGCTGCTGAATTAGCATAAAATAGGTTCTTATCAGAGCTTTTCAGCCTGATGCTGCTGCTGGAAACCACTGAGAAGTTAATGAGAGCAGTGAGACGGCACACCTGAGGGCCAAAAAACCAAAACAGTGAGATATCCATCAACTTGGAGCAAAAAGTTCACATATCTGCACTGCAGGCACCTGAGTCATTATGAATGTACAAAAAATGATGAAGTTAAGCTGCCTCGGGAGTAAAAAAATCATGTTTGGAGCTACAGCTGTGGGGTAATATGTCATGAAGTTCTGCTGGTAAGTGCTAAATCAAAGGTTTTGTGGAGCTGAATGATTAGAGGTCCAGTCTGACTTGTCCTTTTATTGTGTCATCTCTGATTCCCACGTCATTAGACCATCGACAAACTAAAGTGGGAAATCATGTTTTATTCAACTAAGATGTTAAGAAAAGGTCTGTTCCTTTGATTTGCAGAGAACTGACGAGGCTGCTTTTATCTCCTGTAGGCTTCATTACTGCGAATCCGCTGCACTCTGGTCTCAGCATTAGACTTATGAGCCCAACAACATTGCTTCTAACATGCTTCATTACACGCCATCCACTCCAAAGTGTTGTCTGTCAATTTGAGAATTGATTGGACAGTTGTGCCGCTGATATTTAAATCATTTGGGCTTCTGCTCATTGCGCTGATTTGCCTCCTTCTTATCGGCTTGATTGCTGATTGAAATACTCCAGCTGCTGGTTACATCTCACTTAATCATTACAGTATAGATCTGAACCACTGTGGATCTCACACATGGAAAGTCAGGGGTCTAAAATTACCTTTCCGATTGCTTAAAGCAGTTTGAAATAATATTCATTTCATAGCTGTTACAATTACAGTTCAAAATACTGAAGCGTCACAAAAGCACAAAAAAACAAAAATCTCAACAACCACAGTAAGCTTATCTCCAAATTAGTATTTTCATCACGCACGCGTTGAATACACCCGCAGCAACTGCAGCTCAACACAACTAATTTAGTCAGTAAATTGGTACTTATATCTGGTGCCAAGATCTCAATTACAAAAGCTATTATTCCAAAGGCCTGAAAAGCTGGCAATCTGTAAGCGTGGGAATCTGTACCTGTAGCTTTTGTCCCACAGGGCCTGAATGCAGCATTATTCTGTAACAACTCTATATTTTTCAAATTGGTTTGCATCACACAGCGAGAAGCATTTACGAGGCAACTCCTACTTGAACTGCAAGAGCTCCAGTGTTGACACCCTGTGTGATTTGCCAGCATATATGTATGTGCATATACAGTGCTTAACAAATTCATTAGATGGAAGGTTTATGCATTGGTAATTTTGTTTCTGTAGGGATGATTACACCAATATGTAGAAGCTCTTCAACCGAAATGATATTTTTAATGCTAAAGTATCATTATTATTGTTATCCACGACTTTTCAAATGCACTATTTTACAAAAAAACTGAAAAAATAGTGAAGCACATCATTATTTCTTTACATAATATATCGAATTCTTGTTATTTACTTGCATTCCTGAACTGAAAAAAATGTTTTAGTGGCTGAATGTTATGCTTGATTCATTTGTGACTTCTCAGTGAAGTCCAGTGGTTCAAATCTGGGTATAAAAATTCAGTTTGAAGTTCCTCATTTTGGTTGAAAATGGAAACACGTCAAGAGCCGAGCGTGCATTAAAGCACTTCATGTTGCTGGATGGTCTATATATGTGCTTAACAAATTAGACAGGTGGTCTAATAAATTTGTTGCGCATTGTATGAAAATGTGATGGGTATAATATATAATGTATTCATCCTTGTATTATGCTTGCATCTGTGTTTAATTGTATGCATGAGCTTTGCGATTTAACAAAACTGCAAATAGTGTACACGCGTTCCAAGAAGCCCAATAAAACAGTGTAGTAATGTGAGTCCTTTAAAAACAGCCTCCATCCCCAGCACTGACAGCAGCTGAAACTAAACTTAGATGACAGTGAAATTAGCAGCGTTTCATGTGCACAGATTCCCATGACGTTATATTTAAGAGAAGTAGAAATGGAGCCCTGTGGCATCCCATAAATTCAGTCTTCCCAGCCCTTAACCGGAGCTGCTTAACAGCTTTTTTGTTGTTGTTGTTGTCATTTTTAACCTCTCATTTCCAGCTAAGGTCGTGGAATAACACAACCGCATGTGTTTTCCTGTATCCTTGTAGTGACAGCGGCGAGGTGAAAAGGAAGATTTCCCTCCTCCAAAGAATTCTTTATAAATGACAAACAAAGGGCGGCTTTTCTTGCCGTCGACTCGCCGTGAATGAAACATGACAAACAAAAGCTTCGGGCGGTCGCCATCCAGTTGCGGTAAATATAACATATTTAGGCCATTGAATCATTGCTGATGTTACCCTCTAATAGCCTGACACCCTGCATGAGAACTAAACGGATTAGCGTGGCCTGTTGTGTCTCCTTTTAGCGTCAGAATGAAAAACAGGTTATCGCGAGTAACACTGAGATAAGAATGCGGCAGTGCGACAAAAGCAACGTGTGACATTTTCAGTTTTCTTACATCGAGAAGGTCTTTCAAGACGTCGTAAGTGAAGTGAGCCAACCCAGTGAACCCGGACAGTGTTTGCATTGTTCTTGAACTGCTTCAGAGGAAAACAGCACTTTGAAAGTATCTTAAGAGTAGAACAATATGTAACACAGGGTGCACTGTTTTCACTGTATCGTGTAAGAACAAACATTAAATTGCAAAAAAAAAAAAGTTAAAAAGAAATTAAGAAAAGTAATTCTATAGCTAACAAGGAAAAAAAACAACTAAATGAAGTATGTCTTTGGTTTGTGTGGTGGCTGCAACTAAAACTAATTTAAGCTCATGTCCTTTGTGTGCAAATGAGCAGCTGTTTATCCATTACAAAGACTGTCAAAAGTAAAATGTGTTGATCTTCCTTCTCAAAAACCTCCACATTTACAGAAAAAAAGGAGTCCCTACACAACCTGAGATGTGACTTTCATACACGACTGAGCTCTATTTTTATACGATTCTCCAACCTGTGCATGCATGTGTTGGAATTATTCAAACGCAGACTAAACAACAAGAGTAAAATTGCTCATAATCTTATTGTTTTCTCCTCAGCGTCCGTGACAGATTGTTTGTCAGATGTCAGTTGCGACTGCAAAGGACAACATGGAAAATCAAGCGGAACAATCAAATCGAAAATTAGATCTTGAGGACGCTTGCGGAGAATGGATACAAGTCTGACAGTGTTGTTTCGGCCAGATTTAGTCATGTACTTTTCTTCATTTTGAGGAAGAGAAAATCTAATTTGAAGCACATTAAGCTAAACTGAAAAAAAAAAAAAAGAGCATGACTGGGAGAAGTCGTCTCATGAGCATTGTATTTACCAGACGGATCTGGCTCTTTCGCAGAAACAGTAGAAAGCGACAGTTAATTGATTAAAGACCACAGATCCTTACCAGTAAACCAGCGTTGAGAGGTACTGAATAATGATTTCTCTCAGTTCAGTCTGATGCCGGCTTTGGTTTCTATTTTACTTCTGTGTCCTCATTTGCTTCAAGTGACTTTATAATGATTTCTGTTTGTAATTTGAAAATAAAAATACTTTCTTTATTGTTTCCTGGATAAAATTCCTCTATCTGGACAGACGACTTCTATCTTAAGCACAACACTAATGCAGTCATGTACAGTACAACAAATGCTAACCTCTATCCAAGGTTTGAGGTTTTCAAACCAATTAAATCAAATCAAGTTTTTTGTCATTTCGCTGTACATACACAGTAGTACAGGCAAGATGAGAGAGCGTTTCGTCAGGATTATTCAACCAGCAAGTTTTGCGGAATGCATGTCTGGGATAGACAAGACACTAAACGTTCACTGTCGCTGTCTCCTGGAGGAGCCGCTGCATCCATGCGTGCCGCCATTCGTTGAACATGGTGAACCTCTTCAGGTCCTGGTCGGTCTTCAGGGACACAAAGACACACATGATGGTGTGATGATGGTGAAGCTGCAGATGCTGCCCAGAGCTGTCTGTCTGTCTGTCCGCCTGGAATAATGTCGTCCCCTTTAGCTGTATGTCCGTCTGGGATGGTGTTATGGAGCCATGTTTCTGTTAAAGCAAACACACAGCAGTCTTTCCACTCTCTGCGGGTAGCTCGTCCAGCTGGTTGTGGGGGGAGCAGACATTGGAGAGTAGGAGCGATGGTTCTGCTGGTCTGGAGGGGTTAGCCTTTATCCTTTAGCATGGATCCCGGCTCTCTTCCTCCTCCTCCTAGGTTACATTCGTACGTTTTGCGCTTCCTTCTCTCTCAGGTAACTGCCGGCATAGTCTCCCATCAGACTATGTTTTGGTATAGCATGTCCAAACTACAACCAATCGCGCTTCCAGCGCCGTTCACGGTCCTGATGCAAAGCAAAGTCTCTCGGCCACATGTTTTGCGGAATGAACGTCTGGGATAGACAAGACACTCAAAATGTTCACTTTCGTTGTCTCTGAAGTGGCCGCCGCATCTAGGCGTGCCGCCATTACCATGGCAACCAGATAAATTATGGCACTCTGATAAATTACCATAGTAGCATGGTCTTTTAGGTAAAGACTTAGATTAAAATAAGTGCTTAGTTAAGGTTTGACTGTCTCAGTTGGTTACAATATTAAACAGAAGTGGAACATTCATAATTAAAAGAAAGGTGGGTTATTGTCAGATGTTTTGTTGGCCCGTATCTCCACCCTGACCTATCCCAGCCGACTTAGGGTGAAGGCAGGAGACACCCTGGACAGGTCACCAGTCTATCACAGGGCCACACTTGGAGACAGACAACCAAGCACACTCACATTCACACCTATGGACAATTTAGAATCACCAATTAACCTCAACATGTTTTTGGACTGTGTGGGAGGAAGCTGGAGAACCTGGAGAGAACCCACGCTGCACGGGGAGAACAATGCAAACTCCATGCAGAAAGATCCCATTGCCCCCGCTGGGACCTTCTTGCTGCGAGGCAACAGTACTAACCACTGCCCCACCTTGCAGCCCAGAAAAAGACATTTAGAATGAAAAACTGATGTTTCAAATCTTGACTGGCAGTTCAGCTACAAGTTCAGATCAGTGATGCACAACAACCAAGTCAAGCCATAAATGAGACGACAGGCTGCTGAATGGCCCCCTGATTAAAATAAATTAACACACACTGGGATTTTTTTGTTTATGATAAATGCTCAAAATTGTCCCCCTGGCTGTTAGTTAATTAAAAAAGAAACCACTTCAATGAAAGATGGGATATGAGCCTTTAAATGGTTAATTTATTTCATCTGATAATGAGTACAGTTTGTTAATTAAAAACCCAGTCTGGTGAAAATCAGGTTTCTACCGTGTCAACATGTCCACATGGTGTCTTTTTATGCGCTGGAAGACACATCATGAGCAAATTAAGCAGTCATGATCGAACGTTTCCACCCTGATGCTCCTGTGTGTTGATGAAAGTTGAATTTTACAAGTTGTTCTCGTGCAGAGTAGAGAGGTTTTACAGTGTTTAAGCAGAAATCTGCGTGAACTAATGTGCTCAAGCTGCAGCGAGCGGGTGGGAGGTTTCATCAAAGCCAATTTAGGGCAGGAAGAGATTATTTTCATATTTTAAAAAAACTTCTAAAAATGCAACTAACACGCAGTGGTGAGTTTTTAGGGGTTAAACCGATTAACTGACCGCTGGCCTCTGTCATTTTGCTGCCGTTAGCCCCGGGAAAAGCAACTTGTCCTTGGTCCAGATGTTTGCTCCTGATGTGACGGCTGACATTTTAACACCCCACTGCTCTTATAACATGCAAAATAGGCAGCCAGTAGTTTGATGAGATGTTATGACAGCAAGCACCAATTAGAAATGTAAAGAAAGTCTCTTTTTTAAAGGTGGATTTCAGTGATATTTTGTACCATCTATCATTAAAGTGCTGCACTACCTTCTGCAACCTGCTGTATAAATATCCCCTACGTACACTACGAAAAGTACTGTGGGACACTCCAGTATTTTAGGGGGCGATATGATATTTTCACAGTGCATAATTCAGCTGGAAATTACATCTAAATTGCTTCACTAATTTAATATCGAATGATTAAAATCAAAATTGGCATTACAAAGTACAAATACTGGATTCGGCCTGAGCGATAAGAGCAGCAGTTTCCCTTCGTGCATCTCTTGGTTTTTTTCTTCTTTATTTCATGTGTGTCAAGGCAACAGAAGTCCTTTATTTATTTCCATTTATGTGGGTAATTAATTTATTTTTCTGTGTTTTTCACTGTTGTGTTAATGGTAAAATTATTACCCATGTACTTTGATAAACAGGCTAAAGTGGTTAAATTCAAATTCAACCTTTTCAAATAAGCTGCATGGCCCTGCACTATACTGATAAAAAGTGATCAGGAAAGCCAAAGGTGAAAGTCTCATATTAATATTATTGCACTTCCATACAGAGACTGCCTTGGATACGGAGGAATCAGTGGATGTTTTGCTCCCAGGCCCAAAATATCCTGACGTATTGGTAATATATTGCTATTTTTGCACAGCTATGAGTGATCTGTTTGCAGTTTCTGGTGCAGAGAGTGTTAATCCATGCATGAACTTAGGTAGAGTCACTATGTCCTTCATGATATCTTAGCAACACAACATATCTGACAACACCCAAAACAGCACCACGATCATTGCGACAATCCGACCTGAGAGCAGATCAACAGCAGAAGGAAGAGAACATCACTTAAAATGATCTTTATTCAAGGTTTCCTTCGAAAAAGATTTTTAAAAATGGAATCAAATCTCGACCCGGGGTAAACAACCGTTAACCCCTCAGTCATAAATCCGCTGCCCCGTCAGCTGCTTCCCATTCAGCCCGTTTGATCTGCACAAACATCCTTTTCAGTGCTGAATGAGCCAGATTCATCTGTGAGGTTTTATTTGGGCAGTTGAAGTGAAATGAATTAAATAAACAGCACAATGAGTGGACTGTACATCCCATCGATTCCACGTACTCATATGATGCACAGCACCAGGAAAAAACATAATAGCCAATAGAGGCTCTTGGCCAACATTTGGGCTGCTGGAACGTTCCCACATGGAGCAATGTGTTAAAAAAAACAAAAATAAAATCGGTCTTAAAAATGAATAAACACATCCCACCACACCCCACAGAAAATCAACTGCTCACCCCCCCGAGGCATATCATGCTACCTCGCTCCATCTGGTTCTCAACTCACATTTTCTGGTGTTGTATTAGCCGACAACCCTGGTCTGAATTATTGGAACTGAAAGATGGTATAAAAAAAACTAATCAACACCCTAAAGTTTCAGAATTTCCAGGCGTGTGCAGGCGCAAATTACCATTATATCAACGGCAGAGAGAAAAGATTGGCCTATTGCCTTGGTGACGTACTCCCAGGCAGGTACAAGTGCCAGGTTGGTTACAAAAACACCACAGGAGTCTCTAAAAAAGGAAGCAATCCACTGTTACCATCATTAGCATTATAGCTACGGGGCAGTTTCTTAGCACTACGGGGGGAGTAGTAAACACTGCACTGACCAACACTAAATGTGCACCACAAGAAAAAGCATTTTATCAACTTCTAGCAGCAAAACTTCAGCAGAGCTCGAGATGTTCTTCATGGTAATAAACGCGTGGTTAAGCTTGTTGCTGTTAAAAGAACAGGCGGCTTGGTTTAAAACAGGAAGCAAACAGTAACCTTGCTTGTCATATATTTTTTAGTCTTTCCCACATGCCATCCATCTCCATCTCCTCCTTAAGGGACTCTGTGGCAACTCAATTACGGGAAATACTGTGGCCACTAGAGGGAGAGGTCGCAATGAAAATTAACTAAGGGAGTGTATAGAAGATCACCATAGTCTCCTGGTCTGAACAGTGAAACCAACGCAGTACTGTGTTAAGCCTGCATTCTTTCTAACAGCCAGCAGGGGGAGACTCTGCTTGCAAAAAGAAGTCTGACTGTAGAGGAGCCTTTTACGAAATGACCCAACTTCTTACATGATTTGTTGCCTTCGCAAAAATTTTTCTCACGAGTTTATGGTCTCAATAGCTAGCTTTNTTTCCCAGTTTTTAATCCATTTTTCAGCTCGATGTTTATTTTGGAAATCAGTGGTTTTAAAATCCACCTGTTGACATTCTGACTATGTACGCTACGTGGCTCCAGACAGTTCAGCTCACACAACTATATACACAATCCAGACAGGTTTCTTGCACAGCACTGTATTGCAGCTGCAACAACACTCTTTTCACCCCATTTTTTTGGTGTCTTTTATGAATAATAGAGGTGTGATTTCCAAATGCAGAAAAGGTATTTATTTACTTCATTTACACTAATTTACACTGATTTTCTGACAACTGTATCACTGCATAAATCATAAATTTGAGGAGAAGCGAATATTTCGTTAAATGTGATGCAATGTATAGATGCCGTTCAAAGATTTGGACATTACTATAATCAGATTCCATACATATAGAGTAGGAAGCATGTATGTAGTATTCCTGGATTCTTGGGGACTTCATTGTTCTGCACATTCTCAAGGAAGCACCAGCGTAGAGTTACATCTCATCCATTTTAAGGCATGACTTCATTATTTAATGGGAAAAAAAAACTTCTAAATATATAACTTTGATACAGAGAAAGAAGTGTTTAATTAAAAAACAGAGATGGAAAAGTTACAACAGTGGGGAGGAAGATTGTTTTCTGTTCGCTAACGAGATAAATAACTGATTGATTGTGTTGTTGGAGTCTCACGTAAAGACCACAGCTTCTGACAGGGACATGGCTTCACTTCATGTCCATGGAGCGTCAGCAGAAATCAACTGGACTTCTCTTTTAGGTTCTTGAAGACGTTTCAACTTTCATCCAAGACGCCTGGAGGAAAACTCCCCATCAGTCAGTGAGAAGTGAAGAAACCTCTTGGATGAGAGGTGAAAGATCTTCAAAAACCTAAAGNATATTTCTTCTATTTCCTAATGAGGATTTTTCTGTATCCCAAGGGATATTCATTGACTTTGAAATGTTCTTGCATCCATCCTGGGACCTATGTGTGTTTTCTTTTTGTTTGTTTTTTTTGTCTTCATGGTGGAGTTAAAGCCACGAGAACTGACTCATTTATTCACTGCATTAAGATGGTCTCCATTTCACTAATTGTGTAACTTCCAGCACCAACCGGCTGCCCTCTGGAGAATAGGATAAGTCACTTAAAAGGGGTGAATACTTACGCAAGCACTTATTTAATTTATTTTAATTAACGGAGAAGACCTAATAGAATTTTTTAAAAGACTTTATATTTCGTAAATTCGTGACACAAAAAAATAATTGATCATGATTCAATGGTGAAAGCAATTAAAAAATGGAAAAAAACCAAGAGGCGTGAATACCTTTTATGAGCACTGTAGCTGCGTCTGCTCGAGCCACGTAACTAGAACGGTCATGACAGCTCAACCCACACTGCAGCTTAAGAAAACAATTGCAGACAATTACAGACATTGCAAAACACGACAAGCAAGCAACACAAATGCAGCAAACTGAGAAAACACAACCAATGCAAACAGCACGGTAAATTACAGAAGTGCTACGAGTCACAAAGGACAAATCAAATTGAATCACTTAGTGGAAGCACGCTAACAGTGTGCTTCTGTTTGCTTCACCGTCGTCATTACATGATTGTGGTTACGTGTTCCATTACCTTTGCAGTACGTTTCTATGTTTTGTTCTTTTAACTGTATTTGCAGCGCATTCTGCTGCTTGATTGTTTTACAGTGTTTCTTCTAAATGCCACTCCCGTGTTGTCAAATCGATGTTTTTCTTTATCTGCTTGTGTTTCGTTTGCCGGATGAAGTTTGATCACAGTGAAAGCTGCAAACACTGCGTCTGTTGTGAACGTGTGAGCTGTGAGGAAGAGGTCTGCGGGTCCCATGAGACATCCAGTAGATGTTATCAGCACATTCTCTCCCCTCTATGTTTTGTGTTTCTCTTCTTTTTAAAGGCATCGGGCCACACAGGCTTGTGTTTCGTGTGCATATTGACTAAATTGCTGTTTGTCAGCTCGTAAATAGCAGCTGATGCCTTCATGTATGGGGAGTCTGCCCTGTTTAACCGCAGCTCCGTGAATGACAGTTTATACCTGCTACACCAGCAGCACAAGTGTGTACACAAGCCATCATGACACACAAAATGTCTACATCAGCCACCGCACACACATACGCACACAAAATTTACATTTACATAATCTGAATAGAGCTCAATAGGAATTTTAAAAAATGTTAACTTTTTTAGCTTTGATCACATTAAAAATAAATTATAATTCAGTTTTTTTAGTAATTTTGGCATCGATTTGCGATTTGATGGTAGACAATTGACAGTAAATGCTGCTAACTTTGANTGACGTATTGGTAATATATTGCTATTTTTGCACAGCTCTGAGTGATCTGTTTGCAGTTTCTGGTGCAGAGAGTGTTAATCCATGCATGAACTTAGTTAGAGTCACTATGTTCTTCATGATATCTTAGCAACACAACATATCTGACAACACCCAAAACAGCACCACGATCATTGCGACAATCCGACCTGAGAGCAGATCAACAGCAGAAGGAAGAGAACATCACTTAAAATGATCTTTATTCAAGGTTTCCTTCGAAAAAGATTTTTAAAAATGGAATCAAATCTCGACCCGGGGTAAACAACCGTTAACCCCTCAGTCATAAATCCGCTGCCCCGTCAGCTGCTTCCCATTCAGCCCGTTTGATCTGCACAAACATCCTTTTCAGTGCTGAATGAGCCAGATTCATCTGTGAGGTTTTATTTGGGCAGTTGAAGTGAAATGAATTAAATAAACAGCACAATGAGTGGACTGTACATCCCATCGATTCCACGTACTCATATGATGCACAGCACCAGGAAAAAACATAATAGCCAATAGAGGCTCTTGGCCAACATTTGGGCTGCTGGAACGTTCCCACATGGAGCAATGTGTTAAAAAAAACAAAAATAAAATCGGTCTTAAAAATGAATAAACACATCCCACCACACCCCACAGAAAATCAACTGCTCACCCCCCCGAGGCATATCATGCTACCTCGCTCCATCTGGTTCTCAACTCACATTTTCTGGTGTTGTATTAGCCGACAACCCTGGTCTGAATTATTGGAACTGAAAGATGGTATAAAAAAAACTAATCAACACCCTAAAGTTTCAGAATTTCCAGGCGTGTGCAGGCGCAAATTACCATTATATCAACGGCAGAGAGAAAAGATTGGCCTATTGCCTTGGTGACGTACTCCCAGGCAGGTACAAGTGCCAGGTTGGTTACAAAAACACCACAGGAGTCTCTAAAAAAGGAAGCAATCCACTGTTACCATCATTAGCATTATAGCTACGGGGCAGTTTCTTAGCACTACGGGGGGAGTAGTAAACACTGCACTGACCAACACTAAATGTGCACCACAAGAAAAAGCATTTTATCAACTTCTAGCAGCAAAACTTTAGCAGAGCTCGAGATGTTCTTCATGGTAATAAACGCGTGGTTAAGCTTGTTGCTGTTAAAAGAACAGGTGGCTTGGTTTAAAACAGGAAGCAAACAGTAACCTTGCTTGTCATATATTTTTTAGTCTTTCCCACATGCCATCCATCTCCATCTCCTCCTTAAGGGACTCTGTGGCAACTCAATTACGGGAAATACTGTGGCCACTAGAGGGAGAGGTCGCAATGAAAATTAACTAAGGGAGTGTATAGAAGATCACCATAGTCTCCTGGTCTGAACAGTGAAACCAACGCAGTACTGTGTTAAGCCTGCATTCTTTCTAACAGCCAGCAGGGGGAGACTCTGCTTGCAAAAAGAAGTCTGACTGTAGAGGAGCCTTTTACGAAATGACCCAACTTCTTACATGATTTGTTGCCTTCGCAAAAATTTTTCTCACGAGTTTATGGTCTCAATAGCTAGCTTTGCATCTCCTTCAATACAGCATGATGTTAATTTTATGACTATTAGCCCTATTTGGAGTAAAACAGATGACAAAGCAGGGTATGTTTTAGAGCAGGACTGTGACTGACAAGCTACTACCATGTGGGTGTGTGTAGTATCCTCCAGTTTTCAGTCAGAAAGTGGCTTCATACATAACACAAGCAAATAGGACATACGGAGTTATAAAAAAAAAATACAGTTTACAGGATGCACGGTGTGACTCTGCACACCGCAGGCTGGATTTCATGTGACTTAAGAGCAAGTTTTTAAAGCTCATGTGGCTGTAGGAACAAAGCCATGTATAGGGACTTTCTGGGTAGTTTACACGACCAAAAGGAAGGGATCAGGGATGAGATGAAACAGCAGATATATTTGTCACTTATTCTATTTCAGGTTGTTGTAACTTGTTTCTATTTATCTGTCGCGCGAACGTTTCCAGGAATCAGCTCGATGAGGCTTTCTGTTTCCCAAACCTTCTAGAAACTGACGGCTTTGAGCGTAAAGTTAACTCTGAGTGCAGATAAATGACAAATTGCAGTTACTGGACGTAATTTAGATTCTGTGAGCACGTAGTAAATAGAACAATAGAGGTTTGCTATGTTTGCCTGAAGGGTGAATTTCACATTGAAGACGGTGATGTTAGAGACGAGGCTGCTTCTGACTTTAACCCTCTGGTAGTTTGTCACAGCCACTCAGAAGTACATGTCCAGAGGCAAGTGTTGTTTTTTTGCACTAAAAATGGCCCTGAAAGAGGTTCTACGTAGGCAGTTTTTGTGGTCTAAACATGCACAGTGGTTTTGGGCTGCCCTAAAACAGCCTGCAAGTTCCTACAGTGAGAAAAAGCTTATTGATTGTGATTCTTTTTGTAATTCCAGTAGCTTTTTTTAATGTGGAAACTGAAAATGTGCATAAGAACAGGTGAATGGAAACTCACTTTAAACCAGAGTTTCCTTTGACCTCTTGGAACAGAGAAGGATGACACAACTCAGTTAACTATAAGTTAACTCAAAGTTACGCCTGTCTAAAGTGGGGCTTCTTCCTCCAGAAGATTTCTAATGAGGACACCCCTGTATAACAGCAGAACTTTACTTTGCCAGGTGTGCAGAAAGCGCCACATTTATCGAGCTAATGCCTCCTACTCACAGTGAAATGTAAAAGAGAGCAACCTTTAAGAACAATTCTCAAATGACTGCAGGATCAATAACATGATCACTGTGGAGGAACAATCTGCAGCCAATCAAGAAGATAACAAGAAGGTAAAGTCGTGGATCTATCTGTCCCATTGTCCGGTCTTTCTACAAATTCTCACATTTTAGCCATTAGCATATTATTTTCTAAAAAAAAATCTGATTTAAATGTGTTTAAAAGTTTGCTGAATTAAATATTATTTGCCAAGCAAATTTGGATTAATAAACAGGCGTGAAAGGGTTGGATGAAATGAAAGCCAAGTGTGGTGGAAATGTTGCTGCTGGCAGGGAAAATATCTGAGATACCAAAGTAAATCAATAGAAATACTCCAACACCACAATGACTAGTGGCAAAAAGGAGGATGCATGATTACTGACTGCCAAGAAAAACAAAAAATAATAGTCTCAAGTAGGGCTGGACGATTATGGCAAAAACAATAATCACGATTATTTTGAGTGATATTGAAATTATGATTATTCATTTAATTGAAAACATGAGAATTTATTCAACCACCAAAACTCTACTTTACATAAGAACTAGTAACAAGTACACACCAAATAAAATAATAACAATGACAGCAACAATAAATTAAAATCACAATAATACGTAAACAAGAAACAAGAAATTAAAATAAATAAATAGGCGACTTCCAAACTTCCAAAACTTGCAACATGCAAAAAAACCACAAACACCAGAGCCAACAAACAGACCCTAAATATTCTTTGGAGGTTTTTCAATGGCCACATAGACCTGTACGCCCTCAGGCCTGCTTCCTGCAATCTGCCTGGAACACCAGACTGTTCACTTGGTCTGGCTTTAGTGATGACCGCAGGCAGAAGACAACATTTCCACCTGAGCTAAACAGCCGCTCTGATGCAGCCCTTGTGGCGGGGATGCTCAGGTGTTTCCTCGCCAGTTCAGAGAGCCGTGGGTGGAGTGACTGTGTTGCGGTGCTGGCTGAAGTCGACCAGCTTGCTCTTTTTTGCATCTTTTGCTCCATTAGCAGCTGCTCATCGACCAGTTTATGATGAAACTTTAAGTGGTTGTATAAACTGGTCGTATCGGAGTGGGGCGCAGACACGATAATGTGACAACATTTGCAAAAAGTTTCCTTCTGCTCCACGTCTGAGAACTTGAAACCAAAATCTTTCCATATCAGTGATGATGTTCTCCCTTTCTTGTCGACTAAAGGCTGCCTTTCTGTCATCTTTTCTCAATCGTTTCTAGCTTGTGGCACCTACAAGTAGGACAGGTGCGTTCAAGGTGCTCAGGAATTTGCATGCACGCCGCATCACAATCATCGTTTATCTTCTATGATAATGCTTTTGTCATTGAGAGAAGTCAAAATCGATTAATTGTTCAACCCTAGTCTCAAGTCACTGTCTGAACTGTACGTTACTTCATTTCATATGAGGAAAGTTTTATTCCTTTAATAAATAACTTTTATCTTTATGTTTTGAGAAAGAGGAAGAATAAAGGAATTTCACTTTTTTAAATTTAATTTCAATGCAAAATGTTACTTTTTAGCCATTTGTTTCATACAAGCTGAGGATTTTAGTATTTATAGTATCACTGATGTTCTTACCATTTTCTTAAATTATGAGACATCGTTACTGCGCTGAACATTTATCAAAAATATTGGAAGCAAAATTTCTGACATAATCGAAAAAATGTAAATAAAAATCCTTTACTCGTTCTTAATTTCCAACCCAAGACTTAAAAAAAAACAACACACGAAAAACTTTCCTTTTCACACAAAACACACAACGGAGTAGTTTAACATCCTCAGCTTAGTCTAGCATAAAAAATGGAACCGGGGGAACTACTTTAAATACTTTACAGATTTATATGTATCAATGGTTAGATCAGCTTAAAAAGTAAAAACAATAAGCTAAAATTTTTTGGAGTAGTTGCACAATAACTTTTCCTTGGCGAGGAGTTGTTAATTCCAGTGGTAAGAAATAAATACGGTTTCGAATTTAGTCTTTGTACAATGACAATAAAGGCTTTTTGTTCTATTCTGTTCTTTAAGAAAATTAACTCGATAAAACTTATGACTCAGTTTGCTTTAGCAGAGCTTTTAAATAATTCTTCTTTAGCCAAACCAAGCAAGCTGTTTCTGCACTTTTACCAGCCTTTATGCTAAGCTACGCTAATTGTCCCTTGGTTCTAGCTTCATATTATCATAGCTACAGACTTTAGAACAGTGAGAAAGCACACATCTGCTAAAACCCTGCACTTTTTATGTTTTAGAATAATTTTCAATACAGCGTACGGATACAAAATACAATTAGATTTAAACGTATGTCAGAATTGGGTTGTTTTTCTACTACAGAATAGTATTCCTGTAAGAAAACATGCCTTTCCAATGAGCGGTGGAGCAGATGGCGGGGAAAGCCTTGTATCCGTTTGGCTGATCCTCTCTTGTACATGTGACCCATCATGTGATCGGCCCTAAAAGCTTCTTCCAACAGTTCCCTGAAGCGCACGTGAGGCAAAGAAGGTTAACTCAGGAAAAAAACAGATGAATGACTAAATAAATGCTAGATATCTGATGAACTGATCTGTGGTTCCGTTTATGTGGGCGGATTTCTTTTCAACTTTTTCCCAGAACCATGTCCCTATTCCTGTCGTTAACTCGTATTGTACGTTCTGCTGCTCAGCTACCACTTTGGGCTTCATGCTCCTCTCACACTCGCTGTCAGACTGAGCTAATGTGCATCATCAAAGGGTGATTCTTCAAGTTTTTGTCTTCCAAAACATTTTCTGAAATCTTACACACTGATCTGCCCAAACTTCATTTAATTTCAGGAATTTCAAGGTGATATCTTTCTGTCATATTCATGGCAAACAGTTTAAAACTGTGTCACCAAACTGTATCTGTCAGTTATTTTCTGAATTGCACAATAAAGAGTTTTCCACAATAATGGCACAATTTCCACTACAAAACCGGTTTGACAATATTCACTACAGAGTCAAATCTAATCAGAAGTGAAACTTTAAGTATCTAAACTCTATTCTTTAAATGTAAACCAACATTGAACCAGAAGGCAGAAAGCTGCTTCCATCTGCTCTCTATGTGCTGAAATGCACAAGCATGTTGCGCTTCTGATAAAACTCCAACCAGTCAGCCATAGCAGCTTTTAAAAAATAGATATATTTTCCTTTCTCTATAGAGAGAGCTGAAGAAAAACAGAAATCAGGGAGAGAAGGAATGACTTGAAGGAACATGCTCAGAATGCAGTCGGGACTAAGCCTTACAAATTGAAGTGTACACTCTACCAATCACAGCCGCTGCTCTACTGTTGACGGATTCCTGACATGCAATTAACTAGAAAGAAAACCACAAACATTATTTACATATTGCACAAGACAAGAACTGTGAATCACTCTCAGTCATTCTCTGGTAGGATTCTCCTAATGAATCTGTTTAAATTGTCTTAAGTTTTGAAAAACTGAGGCTTTTATGAAAAGAAAAAGTGTCAAATGTGTTCCACCAATGTCTACTCTACTCCACTACGGTGTCTATTTATTGTACCTTCCACAAATACAGCATATAAACTAGCTGATTAGGTGCTTTGTTGATTTTTATATACTGCAACATAAGGTTAGTGAGCCAGCTGAACTGCATCTTAAGCATGGGAATGTTTTATTGGAGGTCATTAATGACCAGGGTATTTGGCCCCTCTTAATAGGAAATGAAGTTAAATTTGTAGAGGTATGTAAAATATTGACTATTTTAGCCATTCATCTCTTTTTTTTCTGTCCTCATCAGCATAGATCGTGCATTACAATGAAGCTACTGCTGCTGTATGATTCATGCATGAGGGCGATTCATCATTTATTCACTTTAATGAAGCTATCGTCGTGCACGGTATTGTAACTTGATTTGCGTTCTCGCCTTCCTAAAATCAAAAAATACAATAGTTGTATGGCACGTGGCACTCAGGAATACAAAGTTGTGCTTATTCCA
>NW_007578070.1:71579-72573 GCF_000690725.1 Stegastes partitus | reverse complement strand
TTATATGATAAAAAATAATGACTAAGCTCTTATTTTTTAATATTCTTTTTGATTTTAAGCCAGTGTGACAAATAAAAGAAACAGAAATGTAGATTTGTTTGCCATTAATATTTATGAGCCAGGGACACATGCTGATAGCTGAACAACCACCTGAATGTGAAATTACAGCCGTTACACTCAAGCGAACAGCATGAGACTAACATGCAGTGAAAAATCCTACACAGCATGTGCTTCTACACAAGAACACCTGCACGTGTTACTCTTTCAGTCTCTCCAGCGCCTATAAAAAGGATTCACATCCTCTTGGAAGTTTTTTCCTTTAATTGCGCCGCAACATTGAATCATGGCCAATATTAATTATAATTATCAATGTTAATTATTGCTTTGGCTTTGAGTCACTGTTTTGCTGGAACACAAATTTACTTGCTGCATTCATTTTAGCCTTCATCTTTACAAGCCTTCCAGGTCCTGCTGGCATCTCCACATCATGATGCTGCCACCGCCGTGCATCACACTGGGGATGTTTTTTTGTAATGACATGCAGCGTTTGGTGTCCGTTAAACATTGCATCTCGTCTAATGGTGAAAAAGCTTCAATTTGGATGTGATCAAAACAATAACCTTCCTCTTGGGGACTTTAGAGTCTCCCTCATGCCTTCTGTTTTTCAGGCTTTATTTTGTTTTTTTTTTTTTTTTAACAGTGGCTTTCTCTTTGTCGCTGTAACTGGTGAAGAACAGGCAACAGTTGGTGTAAGCACAGTCCCAATAATCTCAGTCACTAAAGCCTGTAGCTCCTTCAGAGGACTCGCAGGTGTCTTGGTGGCCACTCTCATCAGTCTCTTTCCTGCATGGCCACCTAATTTTCCCAGATTGTCTGGTCTTGGCATTTTTAAACGTATCATATTTCTTCTATTTCCTAATGAGGGTTTATCTGTATCCCAAGGGATATTCATTGACTTTGAAATGTTCTTGCATCCATCCTGGGACCTATGTGT
>NW_007578070.1:32864-69387 GCF_000690725.1 Stegastes partitus | reverse complement strand
TTTCACAAAATCCAACAGTGCACAATCACTGAGGGAGAGGGTGTTAGATAAGGACTCGTTCACATGTTACGTGTAAAACATTTGCCTGATACTCATTAATTCATCCACTCAGTCGCAGGAATAGATGAACGCTGAAAGTACATGGAGAAACGGTTAAGCCCCTTTCAGTCAGACATGCACTACCTTCAGTTAGTCTGATGACAGTTTCACATGTTCGGCACCCACCTGCCACTCAAAGCAGTCATCCCCTTTGTTATGCATAACTTTAAACCTTAATATAACAGATGAGTTAAAGTTTCACCCCCTGTACAGTCATCATCAACAATGAAATTAGCTACAGACACCATCATTGTTTTTTGACTGTAAACATGTTTATTTGGGTATTTTAATATCAGGATCTATGGGGTTAGACTCCCATTTGAATGATGCCTCAAGTTGCCATTCAAGGGTAACAACTTCATTTTTCAACCTGGAGTTTGCAGCTTGGTTTCTACATGCGGTGGAATGTACTCCCAATCTAGGACAGCTAAAGAAGTGTCAATTAAAAAGCTACACCAAATCTTAGACATCATGTGGAAGCTGCAGGTTTGACTGCAAAAGAGCAATTAGTTTCAATGAAAACATTTTGCACAAAAGGCTGGTAATTGGTGCAGCGCAGAGCTCGGAGAGCTGCTCTCCCTTCACAAAGAGGATGAGCTAACCAGGCAGCTTAATGGGGTCGTAAAGATCTCATTCATTAAATGTATCCCACTGTACTGTCTAGTCTCAGGTGTTAGATTTTAAAAACTGTGTGACTAGTGTAGGTCTTCCCCCAAAAGTCTTGCCACATCTAAATAAAGTCGTATAGAAAGTAAACTACTAACATTTGTTTTATGTAAGAAGCTATATGAGCATTTATTCAGAATTAAGTTTTCACTGGCAGATGAAGTCCCATATTCACTCTAACTTTATTTCTAGTGTAGTTTCCATGAGCTACTGGCGCAAAAATATCTGGAAGGCTCTGCTTTGTTCATTATGCAGCCGCTAAGACGTTTGGTGCTGTGCAGGTACAGTATGGGGAGTTTATCATAGTGTCGAGGGGAACTGCTGAGTTGCTCAACGTTACACGCAGCAATATGATCTATGATTAAACACAACTCGCTCATGCAAATACAGTCTCACGCAACAGTCCTGTAATAAATCCTACTGTTTAACATTCAGTTTTCTTAGTAGTTGTCAAGTGTTGGAAGGCGCAATTTGTGCTGCTGTTGAGCTGCACTGTTTTGTACACAGAGGTGCCTCTGTCAATGCTAATTCATACTTCAACACCCACATACGTGTCTGCAGCCTCAAGGATTAATGTTACATAAATTCTGTCATGCAAACAAAATCCACGAGGGACTCTCACACTGTTATCACACTGCCTGAGCTTGTAGCCAGGAATACAAGTTGCTTAAGACAAATGTTTGGTATGAGAAGAAAATGTACAAGAAGTCTGTCGACCCTCCACACCTTTAAAAATCCTCATTAACAGAGTTACAGTGGAAGCAGTCGCTGCCAGATGTTGGAGATGCTTTGATTTCATCAATCAACACAGTGGGAAGTTCTAAATTCTCTAGAAATCCTGTGCTATGTCCACACACTGTGAAACAATCAATGGCATGGCACTATAGCCCAGTCTGTAAAATCTGTTATGTCCTGTTAAAACTGCCCCGTGTATTTTTATGTGTTTGATATGCGAGGCAAAGGGATTTTCTGCAGAGCGGTGCCAACCTAATGTTGTATGAACAGAGCCACATGCACATTCGCTATCCACTTATCAGTCTGTGCACACAAATGTGGAAAGCATTAATTGTCTATTCTTGAGCCTAGAAACAAGAAACACTAAACTTTTTAACAGCACCAAAGTCTGCTGCCTCTTGAAAGATCATTGAGTTGAATCTCCACCCATCCAACACAGAACAGAAACTGAACGTCAGACGCTTCGTGAAGAACGTACTCACTGAAGGACTGATCAGGCTGCCTTACTTTCAGTTTTGTGCGCCTAATAAACCAGCAGCCGACGGCAGGAAGGAGACTGATGACACGTTAGGACCGGATAAATCAATTTACCACGCTCCGTGTTTATTATGATGACAGTACAGCTGCCTCTTGCAGTTTATTTACACTGTGCTGGAATAATAGGTTTGGCTTAATTGGCTGCGATAAAAAGGAAAACACAACAAAACTGAGAAAACAGAGGTGAGAATATCCTATTTACGCCAGAGGTTCAAGGGAGCAGAGGATGCCAGTTGGTAACCAATATAGCACATGACTGCTCACATTCATTGCATTCACATTCCAGGGATGATATAAGTCTATCAGCAGACCTCCTCTCAGCCCACAGACAAATAAAAGACGTCCAGCAAATCTGGTTTGTGTGGAATCTGTGTTTACACAGACCAATACACTGATTAAAATGTTCTTGTCAGGCCTTTGATTTAATGTAGCTTCCTCAGGATTATCCTGTGGCCTACATGATGCTAGAGTCTGTGTGTGCGTGCATGTGACGGTGGGATGGAATGGGAAGATGATATCTGCTTTAACAAAGGCCCGACTCATAAGTATGCATCATGGTAATGCTTGAAGGTGGTCCATTGTCTAGCATTTTGGGGAGGCGTCTTTGCTGGCAAACCACATAAATTTAGCTGGCACTTGAAGCGGTGAACTCGTCTGTACTTTGCACCGCAAACAACGCAAGCAAAATCAGGGCTCCAGACTGCGCCATTTGGGTCACATTTGTTTTTTGAGAGTTTGCAAGTTGAAATTTCAACTGGTCGCATTCATGATGATCATTAAGCTGTACTAGCATCGCTGTAACTTGCACAGGTAGCTACTGTGTTAACCACAGTGGCGTAAAGCAGCACTTTTATAACTTTGGACTTTGGTATTTACACCTAAAAATGCAGTCTTCTCATGAAATGTGGAGTGCACCTGCATACGCTGTTTTCTATGAGTGGAACAGCGAAAGTAGGTGGACCCCACAATGTAGTTTCATCTCGGACAAATCTGACACTACAACGCCCCAGTTTAACTATTTACAAAGCATTTTTCGGTCACACACCTGTCTGAGCACCGCAGCCACCAAGCAGCAGCTACCACGGCCTGCAATGTGGGGTGTTTAGGGAACATCGGTAAATTCCAGGGTAAACTGACAAGCAGATCTTCAACAAGTCATATGTTTTGCCTGTGACGAGGTTGGAGGTGCGGCCAATGCTACCGGTAAAAAAAGTTAGTGTTGAGCCCTGAAAATGAAACAACAAACTCACAGTTCAGCTGGCCGACGGGTGACCTCACAACGAATCAGAGTGACTGACAAGTGAGGCCATTGAAGCCATAAAGTCGGAGTTTTTCATCTCAGGCACTGACAGCAGCTGCTCCAATGACAGTGAGCTGCACGACAAAAAAAATACTCTGGGGGGGAAAAGGCTTGTGAGCGGTCTGAAAGTATCTTTTAAATCTACTTTCTCCAAGGTCAAGGATTAAGTTTCCCACTTCTATGTATCCTTGTTTAAAGATGCTAACAACAGTATACTATAACAACATGGCCTTTAAATAGCTTTAACCAGAGAAGCTAAATCTACTCTATCAAGTCTATACCATACAGTGTCTCCTAATCAGATGAATGCTTTCAGGCACATATGGTGTATCTGATGTCCTCAAAAAGAAAAACTGTACGCTGTCGTATGGATTAATCCAGGTCGTAGGCAGCAGAAAAGAAGCTGCCACTGTTACTTTGTCATCTCACGTTGAAATCAGTGCACTGACACTGTGCTGAATACAAGGGATTTTACTTGCTTTTAATCGCTTTTGCATAGAAAGCGTATCCAACACATCCACCATAACCATTATACCCTGCATGTTTCATTACACTTGAAATATGCTCAATGAATTGTCATGAAAGTAATGTTTGCTAAAATAAATTTCGTGCTAAACAACTTTTAGCTTCTCAAATCCACACGGAGTTTTCTGATCTGATAACAGCTAAAATGCACAATCCACAATCCTCCAAGGAAATGTAAAAGACTAAGAAGCCTGGCCAGACAGACGAGATGCACAGTCTTCCTGCTCTCCTGACCTTTTGGTTCAATGCTCGTTTTGCAGTTAGAAAAAAAAGTGGTATTAAAAATGCAGTATGTGTATATCAGATAAAGTTTGGCCCTGAGCTGTATCTAACCCTGTCACGCATGTAGAAGCCAGGGAGCTTTAGCTGCCCAGTTGAGAGCTGGTGTCCTTCCTGTGGTCACGGAGGCTACTGACGTTCAATGAATCTCAGGAGGAAAACAGACTGTGGGAGCTGCGTGATTTAGTATGAGAATTAAAGAAAGTAAATTTTCCATTGAAAGACAGCAAATCCATCAGCAATGAGGGAAACATGTTGTGATGTGATATACATATACATGTATATATTTTAAGGATTCAGTGTTACTTCCATATTCTCTCAATTTCATGACACCGGCTTAGTTCGACCCTTTTATTTCTGGAGCTTTTCCTCCTTGTCCACCTGCCAGTCAAGACTCACAGTAAATATGCCCGAGCTCTTTCCTCCACTTGCCACCAGATTTTTCAGTCGCCTGCAAGGTACAAACACTAAAACCAGGCTCACAATGCAGAAGATTTAGACTGATTTACAAACATTTTACCCCTACAAACAATCTGAGGTTGGACTCAGATTATTTGATGAATTAAGGCTCTACAGGTGCAGCCTGAAACCTCCAGAACTGCTTTCAGACTCATTAAGGCCGCCACAATAACATCCGCCGTGCTCACCGAGCTTCCGTTTCACCCCTCCTGACAGTCGAAAGAGATATCTCTCCTGGGATCTCGGTCTGAACTCATGTTTAGCTCAGATTATGTGGAGTCTGAACCCTACAGACCCACTTCCAGTCTCTTCAGGGCCACCCCGATAATATCAAATGTGTTATTTATATTTATAGGGTTGGCTTTGATATTACTGCTTGTGCCTGGAGCAGCAGACTCTGTTGCCAAGCAATGCTAAACTTTCTCACCTTTGATGTTAATGTTAGCTACAGATATTAAAGCTGATAGTTTTGCTGAAAAATACACCATTCTGATGGGATCCTCCCAAACACTTTGTTATGGCCTTTGCTTTTTCTCGATCCAAAGTATATTTAGCGTTACAGCACATTGTTGCACCACAGTCTCCATTTGGTTTCCATCTGATTCCCCATGAGATCAGGTGAGGTGGTGCTCTGGTCTGTAATTGCTCCTTCTGGCGCAATAGTCTTAAACACATCCTGTAGTGTGTGACACTCCATTATCTTCTAAACTGGCAGTGTGCGCATGTTTGGGAATACCTGTAAAGTTTCTACCTATGTGCAGCCTAGTTTCAAAAACTCAACTCCTGCAGTGTGAGCCCAGCTCCAGGCCAACTCTCTGCTCCCATCTGTCTCCTTCACTTTGTCTCTGGTTTCTTTTCAAGATGTTCCATTGTCTCTCTGCTTCAGGTTCAAACTCAGCCTTTTGCTAATTTTACCAGAAACCCAGCCTCGATCCACACCACCCGCTTCATTCTCCACGCCCTCAGCTCAGGTTCCATACCAGTCTGACCAACTTAGCATCTTCTCTCTCTTAGTGCCTCAAACCACCTCAAGAGCTACTTTAAACACGTCCAAGCCCACTACCTGCTAGAGTTAAGTATTAGAGTCCACTTCTTCCTTGTTTTTACCACCATAAGGTCCATTGCTATCAACATCCAAACACCACAGACCAACAGTGCTCCTTATAACTCTAGACTTGGCCCAGTTTTGAAGCTTCTTCAGTATTCAGTGATAATTACATTGTTGGTTTCACAGATGTTACACTTGTGTCTTTTTTCTGAGGTATCTATTTTATGTCAGACAAGGTAATTGCAGACCCAACAGTGATTTTGCTTTTACTAATGGTAGCTAGAGCAGTGTACAATGCAGAAATCTGCCAGCAGAGAAGAACGGAGAGACACAGATACAATTCATTTCTATCACACAGTATGAAAGTACATGTTGTAGGGAGAATTTCGAACATGTACTTTCATACTGTGCTGGAAAATTGGTTCTGAATGCTAAGAAAATCAGATGCTTTCCAGAGGTAGCTCCTAGATCTGACACATCGGTAGCATTCAAACTAGTATCTTCGTACAAGTACTTGCACAACTGTATAGATAATAGCCTCTGTTTTAACATGCATTTTGAGCATTAAGTGAAAATGTTACATTAGGATGGATTTTTAATGCTGACATAGGGCTTCTTTACATTAGCAATGAGAAAAACACTGGAACATACATGCAACACTCACACTGGGGGGCATAATTTATATGCATGTTGCTGTGTCTATTCACTGTGCAGTACACATCACCGTGTACTATGGATTCTTGGGTTGTATTCAGCCTAGGAGCTGGGTATGTTCATCTAAATAGCGGCTATACAGGGTACATAACATTTGTTCTGAAACTAATAGGTAGACCTTCTCCTGTGTTGAGCCCTAAACCTGTAAAAACCTTCAGAACTCACTATAACTTTGATTTAATCTCTCAAAAGATATGTCATTTTAAAATTGATTATGTTCTAGCTATCTTTGGTCCCTTGGTTGTTTGAATATACTTTACTTTTGCCCTGCATCATTTGTTATCATGATTGATTTTATCTATTTGCAAGTTTTTAATGGTGTGCCTTCTTGGTCCAGTATTTAAAAAAAGAGGGACTCTTGGGATACTAATGGATTAAAAAGAAATCGAGGATGTCTGTTTTTAATTATTCCAGGAAATGAAATGGCTTATATATCACTGGACAACAAAAATTGAACAGAAGATACATAGAACACTTCTTCTAACCCTACAGCACCATCAGTTATGATCATATCATTGGGTGGATGAGTGCTACACTGAGGTCAGTCTGGAAAATCACCATTAAAGTGCATGAGTCCAGCCCTCGGGTCGCCTGTCGAGTTCCTTCAACTGTAATGCCCTCTATTCATTAGCAAACTTCTGAGAAAGGTCAAAATCACAGCAGCTCCTTCACAAAATTCAATTCTGCTTGTGTCACTCACTTCAAAGTATGTTTTCCTGACTTTTAGTCACTCAAAATTAACCTCATTTAACACAAATCACCCCTTTTGCAAACCTGAATATACACTTTGGTTTTTCCCAGTGTACAAAAAAGCCTCAGTAAAATGTTGTGCTGTTAAAAGAGTACAACTGTAGGTCATTTCTAAACTTGTACTGCACCCAAGCGTGTCGAAACAATGACCCCTCTTTGTACTGCATGCCTGAAGCGGCTACAGAATGACGTTATTACGAACAAAAAAAGCCCTAATTTGATTTTCTGTTCATCGTTAGTAATTGCAGTCAGTCATTTGCGAATTAAGACAACGTTGTTTGGGATCATACAGACTTGAACTCCAAAAGATTATCCGTCTGCACATACAACAAATTCGAGAGAAGAACGGCTAAAACAAATATGTTAACTGAAGTTTCTTCTCTCTGGACAGATCAGTGAGATAACAGCTTCATCCCTTTCTGCTGAAGCACAACGTACTGCCAGCCATACATATGAAGTTTCTTCTTGTTTTTGTGCTGGATCACTTTAGGGCAGATACTAACTCTTGGGTTGCGGTCACAAATTACTTAATCAGAGTCTCGAATCACTTAATTTCTGCTTGTAATTTTGTCGAAAATACAACAAAATGTGGTTTAACTGGCAGAATTCTGGAGTATACGTCGTGCATCCCTGAACAAAACAAGTAACTGAATCCAAACGCCACACGTTTAGCTTTACTTTGTCAAGAACAATGCCAGTGTTCCTTAGGGATGAAAATGCATCAACATCAATAATCTAAACCAGCAACATAGTTACAACAATTCAGATGTTCTTTAACCAGACAGGGATGACATAACAAGCATAATAAAGATGAGTTCTCATGATGTATTCCTGTATGCTGGTCATGCCCGTCATAAGTGAACAGCACAAGTGACCAAAAAAATGTGGCCTACACAGATTTGTCACACATAAAAGAAAATTAACAAGATATCAGTTTGTGTGCCTCCCCAGCGTGCGTCATCGACAACGCTATAAAAACGGCCTGACTCCGCCACTGACGACTGCTGTTAAAAAGGCCAGTTTGTCAATAATGAATTCATTTATGTATTTTTGTGCTGCATTAACATTAGCACTCAGGGTCAAGTTATGGTGAGAACTTAAGTAACAGTTTAGTGTCGCTGCACCATTCAGTCAGCCGAATGTTAGCAACTAGCAGCCGAGAAACCTATAAAGCAGAATTACACTTTCTAACACTAATATGTTTACGTTTTTGTATTTTTTTTCCCCATCATTGCATGTATATTTGTCCCTTTAACACGTTTTAATTCAATTGTAACACATGTTTAAGCATGTTTTAGCAATATGTGTCAGGTTTAGCTTGCTAGCGACACAAGTGACACTGTTTAGTTACCTGTTAATGTGTCGTGAAATAATAATAAAAACTGTCAAATAATGGACAGTCTAATATAAATGAGTCCCAATCAGTTTTGTTTACACTTTGTACATTTGTATATACATTCTACATAATTCCATCTTAAATATTGTTTAGCATATGTTCATTTGAGTGCAAAAATCAGGAATTGGTGCACATCTGAGAGCATGATTTACTCGTTTGTGCGCACAAATGACTTTTTTCTCCTCAGACACATGTTAAGCTCTGTAGTATAGGTATTGTAGCCATTTGTCAAACTGTATAATAATTCTTGACTCGCCTCAACCCTATGTCACCTTCTTGTCTTTATTAGTACGCCATCAGAACATTATGTGCTGCAGTGCATACATTTCATAACTTACATCACACTGACACAGTGTTCAAAGGTGTTTGGTAATTTCCTATTTTTCTCATATGAACCATTGTAGGCGTCCTTCACTGTCAGCCAAAGTACATGCAAACCTCAGAAAACACTTCCTTCCTTAGTGTCCTGCACACCAACATCTGGAAAGTAGAACTAAAGTGCTTCTTAATGACCTGATCTCAATCAAAGAGCACAGAGCTTAGTGGACTATATTTTGGAATAGGACATTTTAATGGAAGAAAAACATGGATTTTTAAAGAAAGCATAAGGAAGGAGGATTCTTTAAAATAAGAGACTGACCTATGATAAAGATGTAAAAGGCTGCGATGATGTCGGCCTCTCTGGAGAGTCTCGAGGCGAAAGGGTCACCATGGAGGAGATAGTGGGGGACGTACGTGGAGTGAGGCCATGTCGCGTTCTCCATCACTGCCATCAGCGGGGAAAGCCCTGTGAAGTGGAGGAAAAGGCTGAAACAATGGAGCCGCTTCCTTTAATAGAAAACAGGTCACAAACACACAAAAAAGGTACTCGGTCAACAGGATGCACGAAAGCATGAATCCACCTGGACATGCGGTGTACGAAACGCAACCATGTGGAATAAATGTTACGGCTTTCAGTTCACAAATCTGCAAAGCAACGCAAGCCTGAAGTCACAAACAGGAACCCATGAACAGCCACATAAATCATATACGGTAAGTCGTTTAATTGCTTGATAGCAAGACTGGATGTGTATTGCATATATCTTTAATTCCGTTCATCCCATCGACTAGGCAGAATCAAATTGCAGATATCTTTAGTGATGTCAGAAGCTGCGACAAATGGACAGCAGAGGATTCACAGGCTGCTTACTCACCATATGATGGGACTGCAGCAGCAACCATTTATGACAAGATGTTTTCCTGCCATGTCAGAGCAGCTTGAGGCAAATGTTCTAGTAAATTTCGTACATGTCTGATTGATAAAGCTCTCATTCTCCACAAACTCCTTCTTGATGAGTTTTTTCTATTTCCCAGCATTTTATAGCGATCTCATCCACCACATCAACCATCATTCCTTCTGTTTGAATGCTTTGCTGGACTAATATCCAACGGGAAGCCTCGCAGCGTCGTGCACAACAATTCAAACTAGTCATAATGATGTTTGAGACACCGGGAACTACAATTTTGACTAATTCAATGATATCATCGATACCTGCTATCCAACGATGTCATCGAAAATGCCAACCAATCACAGTGTAATTATGACTGGTCAGACCACATGGGGCAAAATTCACTCCCCAGGTGGTTCAGTGAAGCTTTGGCCATCCACACGATTCACGAGTTATTTTTCCCGCTTTTTGTAGATACTAATGTCTGTTCATTTGAATGTGAAACTGCAGTAAAAACATGCCTAAATCCTCAATGAATACTCATGTTAAGTAGTCATAACCTCAACTGACACTAGTCAAAACAGTCTTGTGATTCATTGGTAATATAAAGAGCCACTTTAGCCAGCTTAGCCACTTCAAATATATGAAATATTCTAAAACATCTATATAGGGTTCTTGAACACCCAAATTACTGTGTTGTATGTATTTATATCATTGGTGTAATTGTCCAGGCAGGATGATTCTGATGTTAGATTTGATTACAGATCAAATCAGGTCAGGTTCAGCCCTCATATTTGTATATCTAGACAGAAGTGTTAAAAGAAAAAGAATGGCCCTTCACTAACATTTCACATTGTTATAGAATGTTATAATGTTGTACGTCATAAATGTGCATCCAATCTTAGAATCTTTTATCAGCTGTAAAAATGGTAAATGGTAAATGGACTGCACTTCTATAGCGCTTTTCTACCTCAGCAGCACTCAAAGCGCTTTTTTTTCTCATTCACACACATTCATACACCAATGGCGACAGAGCTGCCATGCAAGGCGCTAGCCTGCCATTGTGAGCAACTTTGGGTTCAGTATCTTGCCCAAGGACGCTTGGACGATGGAGGGGCGGGGGATCAAACCTTACGATCAGAGGACAACTGCTCTACCACCTGAGCCACAGCCGCCACTATAGCACTGCATCATGTAATAAAAGCAGATAGTGCAAGACAAATACGGTGGGGTAAAAGCTATATGTGTAATATTTTATGCTGAAAAGTCGTAGAACAGAAGCAGTAGAGGTTTGCTTTCCCCCAGTCAGAAAGCAACAACGTTTACAGTGTGATCTCTACATATACATATAACAACATATTGGACAATGAAATGCTGCTGAAATTGCTGGTGCAGCATACAAAACAGTGATAACAGCTTTAAGTATAAGGATCAGCTGGAAATGCAGTGGAGCTGTCGACAACAGCGTTACGACTGCACAACAATCACACGCATAGATTTAAACAAATCGTCTGATGATGTGGAATGTGTGTAGGTGGTCGTTAAGCCGTCAAGCTGAATGCCCAGAATAATTGGCAGCGCTAAAGCTTTCATCTTCTGCGAACCTATCCTTACAAATCTGCACAATACACACTTGGGTTGTCTCTTTTTATTCAAAATAATGTAACTAGCATTTAAGTGTGCAAGCTGCACTGAACTGATAATCGAGGCTACAAACCATGAGGGAAAAACGTGGGTGAAGGTAAGGTCTTTAAAAAATGCATTCACCTTATAGTAACGCTCTATCTTACTATACTAAACAGGGCAGTCCAAATGAGCTGATTAAAAGTGATTAAAGATACAGTATAGTTTATTGTGGCTGTATAATTAATTCAACTGAAATTCTGTCCTTGATGAATTTATTTGTTCTTGATTTTTTTTCAAAGCCAACACAGATGCTATGATATTAACTTATTTTGCTATTTAAAGAACATTTCCAACAAAACCAGTCCCATGTAAGAACTGCTCGATAGTATAACAGCGTGATAGATTTATGCACAAAATAAACTTGCTTAGCTGCTGCCATCTCTTTTCCAGGTAAATGAAGCACAAGACGTCAAAGAAAACATGATTCATCAAACCAGGACACCGTCTTTCTTTACTCCACAGTCCAGTTCTGACACTCAGGTGCTATTGTAGGCATTTTCATCAATGGACAGGGGTCAGGATGGGCACTCTGACTGGTCTGCAGCCTCATAGGAAGCACACTGTGTGTTCTGACACCTTTCTATCACAGCCGACATCAAAGTTTTTCAGCGATTTCTACCACAGCAGCTCGTCTGTGAACTTGGACCACTTGGGTCAGAATTAACTCCCTACAATATTCAATGAACCCTGGGCACCTATGGCGTTGTTGTTGGTGCACCAGGTACCCTTCCTTGGACTACTTCTAGTAACAATAGAGATCATCCGACCCAGTTCATCAAAATTTGGCCCTTGTCAAAGTCACTCAGATCCTTATGCTTTGCCCCTTATTCTGCTTTCATCACATCAACTGTAAGAACTGATTGCTCTTGCTGCTAATAAATTCCACCCTTCAACAGGTGCCATTATAATGAGTAATCAATCTTGTTCACTTGACCTGTCAGTGTTTTTAATGTTATTGTTACAGATGGTTGTATAAGGCTGATGGCTCATCAGTCCCCTATTTATAAGAGAGTTATCTTATTTTGACTGTTTTTGTTGCTTTTGGAGCTTTTAACATGAAAACTCCATACTGGGTATCACAGGAGTACAGTCGGCACAGTGTTCCCCAGCATTAACTACTTGGTATTGTCAGTTTGTGCAAGATTTTCATTTAATTCATCTACACAGCTGCAAACCATGATATATATCATCTAGGGACACTTTACACTTTCAGATCAAGGCCTGAAGTACGTAACACGTATAACTGAGTTGACCAAGATGATCATTTTTCATCTATCATATCTATCGTATGGTCTTGAATGGATTATTAGTGCATAATGAAGTGTCAATGTTGTAATTGAGGCAGTCTGATAAAGTCATTCACAAGACAGCATTAAAACTAGCAACGTGAATTGTGCATGTGGAGATCACTGGACAGAACATTCTCACATGCTGGAAGAAACTCCCAGTCACATAAGATAAAAAAGAAATAATTATCATGCCGCATTGGTGCATGTAATTACAGTATAATTAATGTATGGTGAATGTCAGACTGATTAAAGGCAATGGTTGGAAAAGGTCATTGATTTTTAAAAAAGACATCATCAATTATTGGTCTGAAGCAATAGGCAATTTACAGTCTTTGGTGCGAAAGTTGCACGAATCGCACATTCTTCCGCCACCTTAACCTACAACCTCATCCTTTGTTTCCAACTCACTCCGCAAAGGTCACAGTTCCTCCTCTGCCGGCACGAGGCTGCATCAGCAACATTCTTACTGATAGCCAGGTGTGCAAGATCTGACAGATTACACTGAGTGAAGCGTGAGTTCCTGAAATGAGCAATTCCAGGCAGCACGGCATTAAAAAAAAATAATATCACATCTCAAATCTAATTCTAGTTGCACTTTAATTCAAAATATGGTCTAAAAAGCCAACTCTGTAAGTTTGGTTCCTTTCCTAAGAAATCCCCCACAACTGCACAACTGGCATCCATGGCAACAGTCAATCCCGTGACATCAATGAAACGTGCTATTTTTGTAAACATACCAGAGTTGGCCAGTCAGGTTACTGAGGAGAGGAAGCTGCTCCCATATCTGAACTAAACAGGTGACCACGTCCTTGTTAGAACTATCGTTTTTCCATCACAACTAATATATGCACCCACAAGAAAACAATACTCTCCATGCGACAAGAAAAACACTGCTTAATGTGGCTGGAATCCATATTTTCCTGACATGCCAATTTGTATCGAGAAGGCGTGCATTAAAGCAATAAACCTGAAGAGAATAATCACCTTCCGTGCAGCGCTGCATGATGTTTCTCAGATGGTGAACACAGCAGAGCAATTAGCAGCTAAAGATCGCCATATTCAGCTCACTAATTGGTGGCCAACAGATACAGTGCCACAAGGTGAGCTGATATTGGACTTAAATCTGTCAGATGGGAGGAAACCTTACACCAAACGAATGCCAATGTTTCCTTGTATTTGCTGGACTGTGAAGTGATTCAGTGTTGTACCAGTGTTGCGTGTCCTACATTGCTCCCAAGTGGCCACGAAATCAATTATTTCAGACTAAAACATACAACCTACAGCCTCATATCCCAAGAGTAAGTACAGACAAGCATGGAGGTGTGTGCTGAATGCTGGGATTGCAAAATGAAAAACTGTACAATTAGTGTACCCCACCACCAGGCCGACCTGTAGCAATACGTGGCTCTTTTGATGTTTAAATGTTCCACACCAGCTAGTTGCTAAATTGATCCATAGAGGTGAGGGGTTTGTACCTCTAAGCAACCTTTCACATGTTACATCACTGTTGACATAAAAATATTGATTGGGGCAGCTTCAGCAGCAGCATCAGTGATCATGTCTTATTCCTATCCTCACGAACAATGATGAAGGGAGCTGAACTCCACAACAACATCCCTCCTGACAAAATTATAAGGGCGTATTGATCAAGCGTAAAATATGAGCCGTAAAATCTTGTGCATCCAGGACTAAGCTGAGGGGATCACAAGACCAGCATGCATCTTTGTATTCATTGCATTCAACGGATGTCATTTCAGCTCCACTCTTTGTGTGATTACAGTAAAAACCACACATACTTGCTCCTAAAGCCTGCTCTCAATTAGGCTGAATCTGTACTCTTCTGTCTTCTCTAAATCAAGTGACTACCTCAGCTGACCTCCACAGCTGGATGGGATTCAGTGCAAAACATTTTCATGTCAGGAAGCTGCCCAACTGCTTGTTTATCATGTGTAGAGATGTGACAGTATCAGAAGTCTGGTACCAATACCAATGAATTTCTAGGATTCTTGATATCAAGTCTGATACTAAAATTATAGACGCATGTATTCCTGAATAAACTTTTGCCCAGTCTGCTAACACACACAATAATACTCACAAAAGATTATATTTGGAGAGACGGAACATGTTTTGAGCAGTATTTAGCTTAAGCTGGAACTAAAGGAACTGCTTCTGTTGAACTTGTGTGGACGACAGCGCCAAATTTTCATTTTAGGAAAAGACCGGTCTTAAGAGTAACTTATTGCATGTCTTGAGTTAAATTCCGATCTATACTACAATTCAGATGGTGGCATTAATGCACCAGAAAGCCTACAACTGCTATAACGCATCAGATGAAGTTGCAAATGATGGCTGTGTTTGCCTAAACAAGCTCAGATTAGCCTTTGTGGATGTCAAATGTATAGCAACAGATGGAGCTGTCAATAAAAGGGAACATTTGCTCACACAAAGTTGCAGCAACTGGCACTCGCTCACCTTAAATCCTGCGTACAGATCTGCATGTCTGCATTTAGGCTGCTTCAATAAATTTGAGGCGTCTCTGCTATTTGTTCCAAATGTCGTCTGGCACCACTCTAGCATTCTACTCCATTACCAACCCGGTCTTCACAAAATTACGCTCCTTTACGACTAAACTGCATTATCTATTACCTTTTGAGGGGAAATGTAATTTAGTTTTGAAATAAATGTAATTTGTGAGCTGTGCCGTTCAAAAGAGCGACAAAGTCCGCGTTAGGAGGCATGACAAGAGGATTAACGGATAAATGGGAGGCTGGAATTTCACCTAAAAGACAATGGTTTATGTCCTGTTAGTCCCAAAATTAAGTTTTGTTTTCTGTCGTTGTTTACTTGCTTTCTGGTTGGGTTTATACACCAAAACTGTATGGTTTGGTTTAGTAAAACATCAGCTTTGTTAGACACTTTTACATGTTTACTGCTTGGCTAAGGTTGGTTAGGCTTAGAAAAAACATCATGGTTTGAGTTAAAATACACATGGTTGATTCTTCTCCTCCATTTTCTGGGTTACCAGAGTGACAAGTCCCACCCCATCTAATAAACGATTGGTTGGCTGAAGAGAAGCAAGAGTAAAGCAGCAAAATAAGCGGCAAAGATACGTATTGGTGATGGCTACAAACAAACAAGATCTGGCAGAACATACATTTCCCCCCCAGTGTAATTGAAAACGCAGTTTACTTGTGTTGGAACAGAATTTTTGTAGCGACTGTGCAGCTTTAACTTGTCCCTGGTCATCAGCTCATACACAACTTGATTATTTTGTTATCCTACAAGTTGCAGTGAACCTGTTGCTGCACGTGCACTTGCCGCCATAGTTCTGCTTGTTCTTGTTTTTGTTTAATACCTCCAAAGCATCTGCAGTATCCTTGATTCTTTCAACACCATAGCAGAATAAGTTGTGTCACATTTTAAGAATTTTGGCATTGACTAGACACTGAAATATTGGTTGTTGTGACATCCCTAATCGTGTGGGTTTTGTAATCTTGTTGTTTCATTAATGTTCCATTAAAAAAAAATCCCTTCCCACCTTAGATGTAACTCTACACTGTTGCTTCCTCCAGATTGTGCTGATCTATAAAGTTTCTATTTTCAACCACTGCCCCTCAGCACACCAGCTCACCTAAGACTCTGCTCAAACGCTTTAAAGCTACTCTGACATACAAACCCAAGATGGGAGTAATTCAGCCACAAGTTAGAATTGAAAACTAATTCTGAAGAATGATGATGCAGAAAGCTCCATCCTCCAAGGTGACAGGGTTGGTTTGCTCCACTTAAAACCCATTTAATTTGCCTAAAGTCATACACTTGACATAGTCATTGATGCACTGCAGTTACAAGTTGGAAATGCTCAGCCGTGGCGTTAACCGCTTATTTCGCTCATGACGTCTTCCAGCATCTTAAAAAAAAAAAAAAAACACACCATCTCAACACACTAACAGGGTAAAAGACTTGATTTTCACCAGAGGGGGTCTTTAATCTGTTCTGTCCTTCCTGTAAAGCGCTGCCTGCGATGCCTTTTCCTCCTTTGATCACCCATCAAGCACCACTTGCTGTGCAGTTGCTTTCGGCACTTCTATACTTCATACAAATGTATAATTAATTAAATCCCCAAAGCAGAAATATTTGAACATGGAGAGATTTAACTTTAAAACATAACCAAATGTTGAGCTCAAAATGCATTCAAAAGCATCTTTACAGGTCCCATAACAGCATCTATTATTCATATCTGCAGTTAACACAAGCCACCGTGTCCTCAGGTGATGTTACTCATCTGCAAACAGGGTTGAAGGTGACGTCTCACTGTATTGATAAAGCTCTGCAAGCTTGTCAGTTTTATCACAATAACTAAAGCGCAGGCCTTTAGGGTATCACTTGTGGAAAATGTGTTTTCCCTCATGCAGCTCAGGGTGAGATGTCAAAGCAACACTAATAAAACACAGCACATCTACTGCATTAAAATACGCCACTGTAATATTCACCTTCTCACCACTGGAGACTTGGCTGCTTGTTAGTAGCGGGTATGTATCCGCTAACCATGTCCCACTTGGGCAAGTTTTTACAGAACAATGCAACAGCTTCTGCAAACAAAACACATCCAATAAAGTTATTCTGTAGATTTGTTTGTAGATATGGTGAAGAAAAATAGAGGTCTTATAATATTGATGTAACTCTGTGACAGTATGGAGATGGTAAAATCACAAAATAGTATGTTTGTGCTCTTCATCATGTGTAATAGATGCATTTGGAGCAACTTAAAGCTGCAGTGATTTGCTGCTGTCGTCGTTGTTGTTGTTGCTTTGTGATTGTTTTGGTCATTTAACCAAGTTGAACACATGGTTAGCACGACAGCAACTTTAAGCATTAATGTAAATGTGTCATTTTGGCCACTAACAGCTGTGTTTACATATATTTGTCAAGCAAATTTGAGGTAAGTATGTAATTTTGCCCCAGAAAAATTAAAAATGCGATTTGGGTTTGTTTCCACAAACTGCTTTGGAGCAATGAACTTGGCTGCATAGTGTGATCAGAAGGTGGCAGTACAGGCTGAATACTAGAATACTAGACTGAATTGACTGACTTGAACGCCCAACTAATCAGTTAGAACTGACGAAGCCTCTTGGATGAGAGGTGGAACGTCTTCAAGGAACTCAAGCAAGTGTAGTTGCTACGATTAATCTACCAGAATAACAAAACTTAACCGAGAAAGCAGTTTTCATTTTCCACAAAGTGCAATATCGCTTCTTTTTTTTCTTTTTTAAAGTTAAAAACCATCTAAAGCAAGCAAAACTGATGATGAAATAGATTTTTCCTATTTCAGTTAACTTTATCTGATATTTCAAAATGCACACAAAAGGCATGATGGAACCACAGCTAATGCCAGTCAAATATTTTGCAACGCTTCTTTTAGCTCATCTCTAGAGGTAAATATCAGCTGTGTTGTGGTTTAATTTGTCATTTTTTGCTGAACACACCTCTTCGATTACAGGAACAGTGAGGGGAAAACCAAATGTTTGGGCCACAAATCCCAAAAAAAATCAACCTTTTCATAACAGGTGTGTCAGAAAAGTTCCAGGACTGGTGTCACAAAAGATAGATTTCAAACCCAAACTACAGACTACGAGTTTTCCCCTTCAAACGATCAACCAGCACGTCTACAAAGAGATCCTGTGGCGTTTGGTTGGTTCAGGGCGCAAGAAGAAGCGAGAGTTGTGGCAGGACAAGTCGGGGCTGCTTCACCATGACAACACACCTGTTCACAACGCCCTGAGCATCCCTGAGAAGAACATGGTCGTGCTGGAGCAACCTTCCTACTCACCCCACCTGGCTCTGTGGGATTTATTCCTCTTCTCCAAGCTCAAAGGGTCATCGAGGAGACCCGTTTGGAAGGCGTGGACGACATCAAGATGGCTGTGACGACGGAGCTGCGGAGGATCTTGGAAGAATCCTTCCAGGAGTGCATGGAAGCGTGAAGGCAGAGAAGGCTGGGAAAGTGCCTCAAACTCCAGGGGGATTACTTTGAAGGGGAAAACTTGTAGTTTGTAGTTTGGATTTGAAATATATCTTTTGTGACACCAGTCCTGAAGCTTTTCTGACACACTTCGTATTACAAAACTGTCAACGGATGAATTATTGATATCTGATTAATAATTAGTGCAGCTTTAAAACAGCCTACGGCAACCATATTCCAGTGCAAATCAGTGCCTTTTTGATTACTCTGTGTGTTCCTTCTTGCCTTCGGGCGGACAGTCTTTCCCCCTCATGTCTCCATCTCTGTCTTTTATTCTGTAATCAGTTACTTAAAGGAGAAAAGCCACCGAAAGGAATCATTTATTTTGAATGCAATAATAAAAAGGGAGAGACTCCTTTATCCAGTAACTCCCTTCATTCCCAAAAGAATGTCTTCAATAAAAAAAACTCTTTTGAAGACTTGCTGCACATTTTCTACAGACATGGATGTAAAGCTGCAGCCAATAAAGAAACATTACCAACAGAGGTCATCACAGTGTTCATTTATCAGACTTTCAATCCCCTCTCGCCTTAAAACATTTATCTTTACACTCCCTGATAGTTGCGCTTCATGGACTCTGACCAGGCTCCGGGTATTTACAGACCCTTCATTTATCTCCAGGGGTTTATGTGAAAACCTAAATCTAATGGAATGTATTATGAGATGATGATGACCCTTCTCTGTAACAACAGTTTACCAACCACATGTTAAAGTTGTGTGCATGAGGCTACAGAATGAGCAACACTTGGTGTGTTAAATGTGTGGAGGAGGTGTCTATAGCAATTTAAACACCAAAAACACAAAGTGTACGAAGCAGCTTTAAGTGTGTTTATCTGCTCCAAAGTGAACTGGGAAAGTTTGCATTTAAAGCACGTTTTTGTGGGGCTACAACTTAAAAAAAAAAAAAGCCATTCATAGTTTTATGGTAACCAATTCTGGATGCTTTGAGATTGTAGGCTCACATCTGTGGCTCTGTCTTGCACCATATCGTAGCCTGTTTGAGGAAATTTAGGCTGCAAGTACACTTTTGCCAACACACTGATCAGTCTTCAGTCTAAAAGCTTTTTTCTACAACAAAAAAAAGCAGCAAAAAACAAAGAGGAACGCATGAATCCGACCACAGCAGCTGTACAGGTTTATCAATCAATCAATCAATCAAATTTTATTTATATGGCACTTTTCATGTGCAACAACAACACAAATGCTTTACAACATTTAAAAACATTACAACATTTAAAAAATAAAATAAACCCTCCCACCCTCCATGCATACACATACAGCAAACGCAGTCGTACACACACACTCACCACTAGACTAAAAGAGGCGTGGCATGGCACTGAGGGATTGTGGGAAACGCTACCATTGGGGCCGTCCACACCAGGAGGAGTTGGAGACCATGACCACTGGGGGGCGTCAGCACCCGAACCCCCGACCCGGCAGACAGGGGGATCCCCACAACGAGGTGGGGAGCCCCCCCAATCATCCGGGCCAAATGGAGCCGCAGACAGAACCCCCAGTGTGGAGGACCCCCCTAAGGAAACACTGGAGTTAAAAACTAAAAACTTTAAGAATAAAAGGCCTTATGTAAGATAAGATGAAAGTTAAAAGAGTAAAATACATGAGATAAAGATAAATAAATGATAAGAATGTAAAAAGAATTAAAGTTCAATTAAAAGCTTGATTTAAAAGGTGTGTTTTTAACTTTCTTTTAAATGTATCGACAGTCTCTGCAGTCCTGAGGCTCTCCGGCAGGCTGTTCCACAGGTGGGGGCTGTAGTGGTTAAATGCTGCCTCACCGTGGGTTCTGGTTCTTGCTACTGGAATGGATAAAAGGCTGCTGCCGGAGGACCTCAGGATCCGCGAGGGTCGATACGGTAAAGGCAGGTCAGATAAATAGCTGGGCACAAGGCCGTGAAGACACTTAAAAACTAATAAAAGAACCTTAAAATCGATCCTGAAGCGGACGGGGAGCCAATGCAGCGACTTTAAAACAGGTGTAATGTGATCCCGCCCTCTGGTCCTCGTCAGCACGCGAGCGGCTGATTTTTGGAGATGTTTAGACATTAAATGCAGTATTGGGCGTATGATGAAAAAGTATTTAAGAACAACATGTCGTCCATGTGATCAGTGACTGGTCGCGGTGACACATTTTTGCTTGTTAGCACAGGAGCTGTTAGCTTTAACCTCAGCATTTCATTAAAATGTTGTTTGTGTAGCCTTTAAGAACATATTTAAGATACTTGCATCAAGTTCTTGTGTTAAACTCTGGAAATGTAAAGCCATAGATAGTGGTGTGTTTTCAACCAATTCACAAATCCAACACTGGCTTTCAATCAAATATGGCAGTTCAGGATTTCACAAAGTACCACATTTGATGGTTCTGGCTAGAAAAACAACTGCTTTTGTTTTCCTCTGTTTACAGTCAAGGACACATTTTCTGCCACTATTGTGTCGTATGATTAAAAGGCGTGGCGCTAACAAGGGGACCACGGCTCAGCAAACTATCAGTTATGCAGTTTGTCATTGTTTTAACTATTTTTTCACTCAGTTTCTTCTTTAGATTTGCATGCATTGTGTTTCTCAGGAGGTAGGAGTCAGGATCAGTCAGGATCAGTCCATCCCAATCAAAAACGCCTCCACCCAGCGGTAGGGAGATAGTGGTCTGTCAGCCAATGACAAAAATGGAATTTTCTCCCCAACAGTTGCTGATGCGTGACATTCAATTTTCAAGGGTATCTGATAGGGGGGAAAAATTCCATTTTATTTTGGCCGGTTGCTGATGCAGATTTATGCACATATTCTGTTCCACTAAACTGCAGAGAGCATCAAGTCCCTCCTGTGGTGAAAATAACTTACGATCATGTCTGTTATGACGGCTCACCAGCAGTAGCAGAAATAAAAATAAAAAGCTTTTCAAATTGTCCATATTCACTTAGAAAACTACTAAAACTACTTCAACTTAAATGTAAAGCATGCCAAAGGTAGTTTTAGGTAACAATTCCAGACAAATCTGCAGCCTTTTGACCTGACAGCTGTTATGTGTCGCTCAGGCGTCATCCTGCTCTCTGGGTCACCTTGTTCTTTGTTCTTTCTTTTGACACACTCACCTCTGTTGTCCTTTCAGACCTCTGCCTTCCTGCCTTCCTGCCCTCCAGTGCTGCGACAGCCTTCCCCGCCCTGATGTGTGTCAATTGCATCTTGTTATCCTTTTATCCCTGATAAATTTATTTGGCCTCCACTTCCCTCAGGGCCGCATGTCTGTGTGCTCTGTTGTAACTGTGACGCCCATTTTCCTAGAGTTCGCCGTTTCCTCGTAGACCAAATTCTTGTTTCTTGGACTGCCTCGTTGCCCCCTCTGTCGCCTGTTTGTTTTGGGCTTAACTCCTGTGTGCTGACCTTAACTGTGCAAAGACGGAAATCGTGATGTCTGCCTCCAAGTCACGCCTTTAAATCCTCCATCACCTCCAGCAGAGGTTAGAAGTCTGGACTGAAGCCAGTATTTCATTTAAAGACTTTCTACAGCTGATATCCTCCTCCCCTAGTTTGCATCCTGTAGATAACAACGTGAACACATGTCTTCTGCCAATCTCAATAAACAATGTCACACTAAATAAAAATCAGTGATTTGCATCTGAAACCAACGTCACAGGCTGATGAGATGTTTTCTAGGTGAGAAGGTCAACAGTGCATGTGATCAAGTGCTTTGGTAGCAAACAACTGGACTTTTTTGTGTTTCTTTAAAGGCCGAAAAGAACTCTAGTTGTCTGCTGACCAGGAATCTACACTGGCAACGTATTTGTGGTTTATTGACTGTGGATAACTTATCAATTAGTGCAAAAAAAAAGAACACATATCTAGGGCTGGACCCGAACAGCCGACTATTCGTTCGCTGTGCTGGAATGGGGACATCAATTTTGATCTCCGAATATCTCTCTTGAAAGCAAAATGATGAGGACTAAGGATTAAAATGATTTTTAAAAAATAATAATAATGATTTTCCCCATGTTGTTAAAATACAGAAACAAAGAGTAAAATCACAGGAAAAAAGTATTAATTCATGTGTTGACTGTAAAAAAAAAAAAAGGTGTTCACATCAAAAATCTGTGCATTTTTTCTTAAATGGTAATTTATGTTTCTACAATTTAACCATTAAGTTCACTGTTTACTGTATTTAAATCTGAATTTAAATTTTAAAATTTTTACAAACATTTACTAGTATTGCTTTTAAACTTTCTTAACAGCATAATACTCCATTGTTGTTAATTTTTTGTGTATTTTTGTTGCACCCTTGCGGCCAGATTTTTTTCTGCTGATTTTTTTTTGTCATTTTTTATTCTTTTTTTTTCATACAGGATTTGTTTTTACACTTTACACAAATCATGAAAAACACTTGAAGGGACTTCTTCAGAAAAAACTGATGTTGTGTTGAGATAAATCTAAATTTCTTCAATGAAAAAAAAGGTGACAAGACTGAGAACGAGGCGTGGGCACAGTCAAAAGAATAAAAACCCAGATGTTGTTTCTGGCTCAGTGGGTGCAAAACCTCTGAGAGGAGCTTCTTCCATTGGAGGTTCAATTAGTGCGTTTAGGCCGACCTGTCGATGACGTTCCACTGCAAAGCGAGACACGCTCTGGTTGGAAATGAGGGCTTGAACTCGGCTCGGGGGGCAACATCTAACAGCTCGGAGAAGAGAAACTGCACACCCACAGCACTGCCTCCATCCAACATCTGAGGGAGAACCATTTCTCTGGCCGGTGCTGCACAGATGTGACCTAGAATACGCAACGCTGTCTCCATCAAAGAGTACGTATACGCGCTGTATATTTAAAATGTTGAGGATGTCTGGGAGGTTTGTGGTCAGAGCCGCTGATGGGAACAAAACAACAGACTGATCATCACGAAAGAGAAACTAAGATTTCCCCAGAGCCCAGTGAGGTCTGACTGTAAACACCGCTGCTGAAGTATCGACAAATACCTCAAACACAGAGTGACTAAAAAACCAGTGACAAGATGTGACGATGAAAAAAAGACCAGAGGGCTCATTTGGTAGCAACATAACCAGATGATTTTTTTTTTAAAAAAGAGAACTGATCTTGTGAAGAGAAAGTCCACCACAGATCGACAGATTTCTCCTCAAACATGTCACATTTATCTCCTGAACGGCGTCACACCTCTCACTCCGTCTCGGCGTTATCAGACAACATTTCATGCTCCAAGAAAAGAAGAAATCCGGCTTCAATAAATGGCGTGAAATTTCCAAAACCAACCATTAACTGACACAACATCCTCCGTCATTTGTGCCACAGAATTTCCACTGTTTTCCAAAAACTATCAAAAAAAACTAACGCATGAGAAAATAGTCCCCAACAAAGGAGCTGTTTCCTCATATTTAAGTAACATCTGCTAAAAACTGCAGCTGATTAAAGAGGTTACTGAGCCTTCTTTTTGATTTATTTTTAAACTCACACTGATCAGCCACAACATTAAAACCACTGACAGATGAACACAGGCTTTCTAGTCACAATAAAACGCTCCTCATGTCCTGCATTCATATAGACTTTGACACCCATCAAAAGATTGCTGCAGACAAGTCTGGGAAATATAATGTACAGGCAGCATTAACCAGCAGTTATCTAAAAAAAACTAAGTATTCAAACACTGTAATCTAACATGCATCGCAGATTTGAGCAGACTGTGATCTATCTAACTTTATCCCTTAAATTCAACGCAAAAATGACATAAACATAATAAATTACTGGGATTAGAGCTTTAAAAAACAGATCCCTGATCACAGGCATAAGCTCCCCTCCGACAGAAACACAACAGAAAGCAGAACACACACAGGAGCTCTTATTTTATCACGACAAACATATGAATTATGAGTTCATACAGCCACTAAATCTATTGTGGAAAACATGATTAAATCCATCTATAGTCTATTATATGATGATTTGTACCCTCAGGCCTGCATCTTGTGCTTCCCTTTACATGAATAAAGACGTTTCCAGCATAAATTAATGCAGCAAACTAAAGACTCAGCAGAGAGCAGGAGTGATGGATATTTAAGCCATATTTTAGCCAATCAGGAATCAGACTATTTAGATGAGGTAAAAAAAAAGAAACAGAAAGCATAATTGACCAGAGTTTGCCACTAATTTAAGCTGTATCAGATACATTACAGTCATTTTACCATCATCATCAGGTCATTTTTGAGCAATGAGAAGGACGGCGTTACAACCTCGACTGTCTTTGTGGCGACTGTATCCAATAATCATCAGGTGGATTATGAAGGGAGAGAGATGAAGGCTGCTATCTGGCCGGAGGTCATTCATGTGCTTTTTTTTTTTTTTTAGTCATTCCATTGCAGGATTAAAGTGCAGTTTTTGCATCTGTTCAAATAAGAGCTACAAAGGTTGCTTTCATGCCCCTGCTAGGATTTGTCATCTTTGACGCTTCGAACCCTCCTGATGTTTTCTATGATTCTAGCTGATGTTTGACTCGAAGCAACTCTGTGGGAAAAAAAAGTAAACTCACAAAAGGGAAGAAAGAGGCGAGACTGATGAAAAAAAAAAAACACTTTTCCCTCCAACTAACACAGACACCCTGCAGCCTGGAACTCAAACACTGATCTGACCAACAAGCGTTCACCTCGTCTCGAGGTCTCCCGATGCAAAATTCAACCAATCTGACCTGTGAGATTTTTAAATAAGACATGATATAGGTCTGATTTGGACAGTCCTATAGGGAGGGAAGTAAAGAGGAGGGGGGACAGGTCAGGATGGAGTCACCCCACAGCCCCACGGGAGGGACTCACAATGTTTACACAAGTGCTGGACTTGAGGAAAAACGTACTTGAGGAAAAAATGCACTTTACGTGAGAATTTCTGTTTTGTGCTACTTGATGCTTCCAGTCTGATGCATTTCAACGGCTGCGATTGCACATTGTTTTCCATTCAAATGCATGAAAGCGACAGCTGGAGTTGAATTTCTCATGCAAGACATCTACGATCTGCATCGAAATATATCAGATTTTTAATGCAAAGTCTCTTGTTTTGAGTATTTTCTTGTAGATATTCTTTTCCTTGCGCACAAGATTAGAGATTTAAGGTTTTCAGGAGGTCATGTCATGCAAAAATGTGCAATACGTGTTGTTTTTGGTGCAGTTTAAAGGGGAACGGTGCAAACTCAGTGTGAATGCTGGTTATTATTTTACAGCTCTTTTGCACAGATGACGACTGCACTTTCAATTTCCTTGTTTATAAGCTGTGACCGTAAAGATTTGATATTGATAAGCACGTTAACCTTCACTGTGTCTTCATGTGGCATCCTTCCACCACCGACACTTTGAAGGTGATCAGTACAAAAGGATATTTAATCACACGTGTCTCAAAGCTCAGCCCGCAGATTCAACTATCACAGGCTTGTTTTTGCAGCTTTAAAGATCTGAGAAAGATGCGATTAAATCTGACTTTTCTGGAGATCCTGCAGAGCTTTCTCAGACCTTCCTCTCCTGATTTCATAAGAGTCACATAAAGGCAGCTGTTAAACACAGTCGCAGGACACATGAAGCTCCTCTATCTGCTGTGCTACTGCCATCCTCTGCTCTTCACAGACTGCAAAATGAGAAAATCGCCTTCTGCTTGTAAGACGTTTGATAAAGGAGCTGACCATAAACAATAAACTTTAACTGAGGGATGTTAAAAAAAAAAAGAGCAAATGATTTAAAACAATGTTGAAATCATGCAGATGTCATCCCTGTTTATGTGACTGCCTGGTTATTTTATTAGCAGCAGGACTTGATGTCACCACTTTATCCTGTAATTGAATGTTTCCTGTCATGAAAGCAACAAGGAGGAAAAACAACAACAACAACAACAATTTGGCTCAAACGCCTGTAACATGAGGTGATTACATGTTGGCGCAAAGTGGAGAAAAACACTCCAAAAGTGAAGGTGACTCACTTTTTGCTCATCGGTCATCTGTCATCCCGTTTAATTCCCACCGACTCGCAGATCCACACTGATATCTCAGCAAACAAGAGAGACTCCGGATCAAGTTGTCCTCCGAGGCGCAGATCCGCTGTGAGCTCCGCAGCTGCTCGGTCCGCTGCTCAACCCGCCTCCTGGGCAGGACCTTCACGGTTAAACCTCCCCCGGTCTGAGAGCCCGACTTTAACTCGGTGTTGGTTCAGTAGGGGGGGGAGCTGAGTCCTTTGGGTTCTCCGGAGCTTCGTTCCGTCTGAGCGCTGGAGAAGATCTGAGCTCCACGAGGCTCCACCGGCTTCTGTTAAAGCGCTTCTTTTTTTTTTTTTTTTCTAGGGATGGGATGTAACGTTGCTGCCTCATCGATCTGTTCATGTGACGGCATTGGAGCTTCAGACATACACTGTAAAAAATAAAAAAAAATGTAAAAAATGGCAGCAAAGATATTTTTAAAATAAGTCAAACACAAACTGGAAAAAAAAAACTCTATATGCATGCTGCTTTGGTAAATTACAGATATTAATGAGTAAACATAAAACAGCATTAATTTACACAAGAACTGTAAAAAACCAAAAAGAAAAACTGGCCAAAACCATAAATAACATCTACACCAGGTATATTTTAATAAATGACAATTTGTAACATTGGACAGTATTATTACGCTGCTTTTTTTTCTTTTTTACTGTATTTACCTTTAAAAAAACATGATTATTTTTGCATGTTTGTAGTTCATTGAACAAAAAAAATATGAATCTAGTCTTGCTTCCAGATTTGCATATTTATTTTTATTTTTATTTTTTTTTTTTCAATCGAGTACAGAAAAGCAATGTCACATTTTTTAGTCACACATTTATAATTATATTCCAGAGGTTGTTTTTTTTTCCTCCACAGATTTTTGATTGTTAGTGTTTAACTTATTTTGAAATATCTTTGCTGCCAAATATTTAATTTAAAAAAAATTTTTTTTTTACAGTCAACATGTAAACTGATGCATTTTTTGTCAGTGATTTTACTAAACGTTATCTGTAATTTAACAGAACAGGTAAAAGTTCTAAACTTATTATTATTATTACCAATATTATTGTTGTTGTTGTTGTTGTTGTATTTAACTGGTTTTTTTATCTTTAATATATCATTTCTCTTTTAAATAATGATTAAAAAAAAAGTAAAATAATGTTCTTTTTACTGATTTAAAAAAAGTAAAAAAAAATTCAAAAACTAATGTTGGTGAAATGTAAAACATTGTACTATTATTTGCAAAACATGCAGATTTTTATGTGAACATTATTGACAGTTTTAGCCCTTTTGGTGTTGTTGTTGTTGTTGTTATTGTTGTTGTTGTTTTACGGCTAACACATAAAATTAATATTTTTGTCAGTGATTTCCCCAGATGTTATCTGTGATTTCACGAAACACGGAAAATCTGCAAAACATCAGCAAAATGCCTTAAACCACTTCACACAAATCAGAGTAGCGCTGCCTGTGGGTGTCCTTCTGACGGATCGCTGTCCCAGGCTGACCTGGGTGCTCATTCAGACACGACACCCACATGCTCCGATGACGTCAGATTAACAGAAAAGGATTCACGTTTGACAGAATCTTAACAACGTGGCTCTACGCAACACTCTGAACAAAGTGAGAAAGTTGTGCACATTAATGCAGGCGGCACAACAGCAGTAACTTGATTAATTACTTATCATTTTTAATCATCCCTGACGTGGAAACTGCATCGATCATAATGTTAGAGTTCACTGTGTCTCCTTCATCACATCAGACACACAGACTGTCTGGATACTTTTATTTTGACTGTTCACAAAGTCGTAGTTAGATTATAGAGAAAACTAACTTGTAGATTGACAAGAAAGGAAGAGACTGTGATTAAAATCTCATATTCATTGACTTGATAGACTTTTGAGGAAAAACTTTCAGACTCAAAGGAAAGGAGGAGGTGAGACTGTGTGTGAACAATCTCTCAGATAAGACAGTTTAATTCATTATACTTTGCAGGGCAGCTGAACCATTTCCTCTCGGCCTCTCTTGACCACCGGTCTGCCTGCATGTGGACGAGCTGCAGCTTTGTGAAGCTTCCCAGCAGAGGCTCAACTGAACGAGCTTATTAGGAAAAAAAAATCCCCCTTCAACACACAGCCTTCCACAGGGCCCGAGAATAATCAACAGCATGTCGATTTAGAGAACAACTTAGCCACTGCTACATCCTTCATGTTTTTAGGCTGATTTTCTGTCACGGTTACAACTGTTATTGCTATTTCATTTCAACTTTTGTGCACCGAATTTGGTAATATTTAAATTACAGCAGTTGTGAAATTGTTGGGTTCTGTTGCTATAAATCAAATACAGATCTTCTGTGGACTTCCTCCGTCTCACTGTGTTCGTCTCCTCTTGCCAACTTGAATGTTGAGATCAGGACTCTGTGTGAGCCATTGTTGTTTTTGATCATGTGGCTGAAGGTGGTTCAGTTTGATGTAAACCGCGTGTTCGGGCTTGTTGTTGTTGTTGTTGTGTTCTAAGATAAATTTGTGGTGTTCAGATGCCTCCCTAATGCGTGACGGATACAGAAGTGTTGGTGTCCTTACACCTCTCTGAAGCAACGCTCCATTCTTCCTGAAAGGTGTTTCATTTATTAGTCATGCACACCTGCACGCCGTCGGTTCGCCAACAAAGAAGCTATAGAAGGATTCATTCTTTTGCCACAAAGATTCTCTGAAATGATCTTGATGCGTTGAAATATTTCAGGCAAGCTGTTGTCTTCATTCAGTATCACAGGTGTCTTGAGTCATTCAGGCTGTTTAAACAGAAAAAATGCTCATTGTTGGGTTATTTGGAGAACTCCACAGTAAAAAGGTAAATAACAGTGAAGCACGATCAAGACTGTCCTTGATTCCAACAGTTCCAGCAAAACTCTAAGTCATCAGCTTTGCCTCAAGTCGTGGCATCAATATTACCAACATCCTCCTTTTTTGTGCCTGAAATATTTCCATGCAGCTTCACATCATTATAACCTTCGTTTTCAGTGTCCACCTCTTGTGGAGCCACAGTGTCCACAAACTTCAAGTCTTGGTAATGAGGTTGTTTAAAAAAAAAAAAATCAGACAGACTTCTCTTGTAGATTAGTCACGGAAAATGAGAACCATGTGAGTTTTCTTTCTGTGCCAAGCTGCAAAAAAAAAACCCAAAAAATGCTGTAGTATGATGTGTTGGAGTTACTTCGCCTTACTTCATGTCACTCTTCTGCCGTGTGACTGAACACAATGTACACGATGTATGTGTGTGACACGTCACTGATCTATGCATCCAAACAAATCACGCTCAATCATATGAAATCTGAATAGCTTCTATTTTAGTGTCACAAGAAGGAGAACGATTGGATTTTGTTTGCTGTTGTCTTTCAGTTAAAGCCTCACGTTGAGAAGTCTGATGCATACGATTGCGGGCTGCTTGATGTGTGGATAATTGCAGCCAGCAGGGTTGGAAACAGAGCAAACATGTCACAGTTGTTCCCAGCTGAACCCAGTTAAACTAGCAGATAATTGAATTTCCCAGGGAGTTGGTCAGTGTGTCAGCTGAAACAAATGGAGCCATAAAAATGTGCCTCATGTTTCCTGCATCTGTCACAACTCTATGATAGCAGAAACCAAAAACAAACACAACTAGGTTTTGTTTTTACTGGGACGAAGCAGTGGGGTCAGTTAATTGATTTTGCGGCCTAAAGTTAGCAATACATGACACATACTGTCAACCAGCCTCTAGAAGAAAGACATTTATTATTATGGAATCATGAATTCCTTGAGACAGAAGGCTTGTATTATCCTCAGCTTGAGCAAAGGAATGACGCACCGACTACAGACGCAACTCTATTGTCAAACCAGTTATTATCTTTGTCATTCTCATCTGCTGCCTCCATGTTTCTGTCCAACTCCCATCAGAAAATCCCATTTGGTGCTTCAACAATAACCGGGTTTCTCGCTTATTTCTATCAGGATTTTGTCAGCTTCCCTGCAGATCTTCTCTCAAAGACAGCCCTCCTGTATGAACAACCGCAAGACGATGATTACTTGCCCCGATTCCTAGGGTTTGGGGGAGCTTTGGCGTACTTTGGGAGAGGCTTCGCTTTAATGTCTGTTGTTGCTTTTTGTTTTCTGGTGGCAAGATAAACTTTGAAGTTTTGCCTTTATCTTCAAACATCCGTGGCGCTGACTTCCAATTATCTCTGGGTCATGCAGGGATTTTAGATGGAGGTTCCGAGAAACTGCCCTCCACCAGCCACGTTGCCAAACTAAGGGTTATGAATGCAATCACTGTTGTCCCCGCTTCACACAATGTGTAGATGTGTAATTATAATTACGACGGGGAATTAATTTCAAGGACAAGAGGGGACGTCCGGCCTGGCCCGCTTTCACATATAGCCTCCATCTTTTTCCCATTTGCTTCAGTTTGTTGTCAACTGCTTCGTACAGAACGTCTGCAACAAGTTTCCATGCGTTTCTTCACGCAAATTTGAAAGAAATTTCACCAGTAAATTGCTGAATGATAAAAGGACTTCACATTCATTTTCTGCAGATATCAGAGGAGCTGACCGCTTTGGGATGAACAGCTGGTGCTAATTTTACAGTCAGGTGCCTTTAAAACCACTGCAGAAGAGAACTGTGAGATCAGATTGAGTTGGTAAAACAAACAACTTCCTTTGCACTTTCACAACCATTTTTCTGCCACAGTCAAGCATTATTTTGCAATATTTCAACTTTTTTTTTTCAGGTTTTCAACTCAAATTACAATTTGAAACACACATCAAATACAAGCTTTCTCTTCTGATAACAAAAGTCTGTTTTTATACAAAGTTCCAAAACTTGAGGTGAATGTATGTAAAAACTCTCCGCTCTGCTCCAGATGCCTTTTTGTGTTTGTTTCCCCATTCAGCTGACGTCAGATCGTCTGTGTGTGCTCTGGTTTGGTGTGGTTATCGAGATTCATTCCAATCCACACACAGACACCATGCACACTGAACAAGCAAATACAGCCATCGCAACCTGAATAAACATGATTATTTTCCGTACAGATTTCTTGCTTCTACTTCACAGGATGTGATCATTTTTGCTTTTGAAAAGCTTCCAGTGCATTTATTCACAGGTTGATAAATGTGTGTGCGTGGATGACCTGATGCGCACAACTCACCTTACATTTGCGTAGGAAGTTTTAAGACTCGTTTCATAGCCTCAGATCCACACAGACCTGCAAATGCGAGCAGTGTTTCAGTGCTGGTGGCAAACAGTGACATCTGGGCTTTGGATTTGTGTAATTTTAAAAAATTAGACAGCAGCTTTTTACCACAGGCTTGCATAATGAATAGATGAGTGACATTACTGATAACTGAAAAGCTAAGTGGACTGCAAGGTGGTGCAGTTGGTTAACACTGTTGCCTCGCAGCAAGAAGGTCGCCGGTTCACGTCCTGGTGGGGGCACCGGGATCTTTCTGCGTGGAGTTTGCATGTTCTCCCCGTGCAGCGTGGGTTCTCTCCGGGTTCTCCGGCTTCCTCCCACACAGTCCAAAAACATGTTGAGGTTAATTGGTGATTCTAAATTGTCCGTAGGTGTGAATGTGAGTGTGCTTGGTTGTCTGTCTCTAAGTGTAGCCCTGTGATAGACTGGTGACCTGTCCAGGGTGTCCCCTGCCTTCACCTTAAGTCGACTGGGATAGGCTCCAGCCCCCCGTGACCCTAGACTGTATAGATGATGGATGGATGGATGGATGGATGGATGGATGGATGGATGAAAAGCTAGGCCCCTATAACCAATATCCATCCGTCCATCATCCATCCATCTTCTTCCACTTATCCAGAGTCGGGTCATGGTTGGTGGCAGCAGGCTAAGCAGGGCATTGTAGATGTCCCTCTCCACGGAAAGTTCTTCCTGGGGGAACCCAAGGTGTTCTTACATCAAATGAGATATACAATTGCAAGTTCTAGGTGTAACCTGAGGTCTCCTCCAACTAAGACATGCTCAGAAAACCTCCAGAGGCATCCTGATAAGATGTCAGAACCACCTCAGCTGGTTCCTTTCGAATGAAAGAAGCAGCGACTCCAATCCGAGCTCCACGTGTCCGATCTCATAGGGCTGAGCCCAGCAGCTCTACAGAGGAAACTCATTTCCATCACTTGTATCCCCAATGTTGCATATTCTCACCATATTTTGAATCAAAAGTTGATCAAATCAATATGAAAGCAATCACAAGTGGTAACAAACCCACAGAAATAGTCCGGATCATAAAGTTTTCTTGCGGATTTCATTTCCTTTCCTTTTATGGTCCACCAGTGGTGGCTGCTTCACCATGACAACACACCTGCTCACAATGCCCTGAGCATCCGACAGTTGATGGCTGAGAAGAACATCACCGTGCTGGAGCAACCTTCCTACTCACCCCACCTGGCTCCGTAGGATTTATTCCTCTTCCCCAAGCTCAAGGGGGTCATCAAGGGGACCCGTTTTGAAGACGTGGACGATATTACGATGGCTGTGATGACGGAGCTGCAGAGGATCTTGGAAGAATCCTTCCAGGAGTGCATGGCAGCGTGACAGAGAAGGCTGGGAAAGTGTGTTAGACTCCAGGGGCATTAGTTTGAAGGGAAAAAAACTTGTAGTTTGTAGTTTGTATTTAAAAATATATCTTTTGTGACACCAGTTCTGGAGCTTTTCTGACACACCTCGTACATGTGTTCTTATATCTCTATATAGATTGTAGCAGTTTCTCTGGAAAGATTTTTGTTCTGATTCCAGCTGGTTTCGATTGTTTGTGACATTTGCGCTCTCACCTAATGCTCATAGCTGCATATTTCTTGGTGCACCATTTTTTTAAACTTTGGGACTTACTGTCCGTGTTAGTGCCAGGTGTTCACACCACATGCTTCGCTTCTAACAACTGAATGGGAACATGAAACAGAGCAGAACTAAAACGTCTGCGCCAAGTGAACTGAACCGTTGCGTGGTTTCAAGCCAGCACAGTTTCTTGGTTTTGCAGGTTCACGGCAATAAAATCCCGGTCTGACTCCATCATGTGTCTGGGACCTTTTCGGTGTGTAGAAGGCTGCACCTTCTTTTGGTGTCAGTGTGGGTTTCATCTGGATGCGACTCGTGAATGTAAGTGTCACCGCGGTCGTCTCTTAATATGTGATGGGTTGGAACGGACTCCGTCACCCTGAACGCGGATTACAAACCAGGCGAGTGGATGTGTCGACTGTGCTGAACCTCACCTCCCACAGTGATGTGAATTCAAGTCGTACAACTTCTCAAGGTCATGATTCAGTCAACCTAACACAGACAGACATGAAAACGCAGATTGATTTCCTCCTCTGTGACACTTCCTGAGGATATCATCACCTCAGCTGTTCAATAAGTCAGTAAAGATGCTTCAGAAGTGGCCTGTCAGGCAGGACTTTTTTTTTTTCCCCTCAATATTTCTTTATACTTTAAACGATGCTGTACTTAAATTTTAAAAAATGGGCTCAAAAGAGAACACCAGTGTTCATTTTACTTTAATAACCTGGATTCCTGTTAGCCAATACAAAGGTAGCAGCTATTCTTCTTGAACTCAACAGAAATAAGCATGATATCAAAAGGCAAATGAACCAACAATGTGATAAAACCCATGGCAAAATGATGAGAAACAATGAAGATGTGAGGGTTATGGAATATGTTTTGTGTTTTGTGGTTTTTTGTCTGCCTCCTGTGTTTGTGTCTTGGTGGTTTGTGCAACTCATCAGCTCATCAGCACCTGAAATACAAGCTTCTCACAGATCTCCAGCGCCAGATGATTGTGAATCATCCTTGTGGTACTGCCAGGCCACTTAGTTGCTCTCCTTCGCGAAGCATTACAACTAAGTTTAAGTATTTTCGAGTCTCTAGTAATTCGTGTGTATTTGTTTGCCTCCAGCGTTCCCTCTTCGACTCCAGCCTCCAGCATTTCACGAGCCACACCAGCCGTAACCCTCTCCAGCTTCACCACGGAACCCACCGCAACGAGCACCCTCACAAGAAGTTCTCCTTCCACGAGCACCTGCACTGGGAAAACCTCCACCGGGAAGAAGCACCTCGGGCACCGTCCCCTGAGCACCGTCCTCGGGTTCCTCCACGCCTCCCTCTCCAGCATTACCTCGGCGGCACTTGCCCTCCTCAGATCCCAGCAAGGACAAACCTCCACCTGCACCCCCCTCGACTGGCACTCCTGCATCTGTTTCCTGCTCCTGGTGACCTCCACTCCCTCACCCTTATTAATAAAACCTTTTCATTATAACCTGTTTCTCCTGCCTCCCCTTTTCGTTCGGGTCCGCCTGCACAGCCACTGTACTCGGGCCGTCACAGAAGAGATACAATAAATACATAGAAAGCATTGCTGACAATAGTCACATAACCAAGCACCCACGCTCTGTCTTAAGCGCTAATTAGAAACAAATACAAGAGACAGGAGGAGTTGTTGTTCTGTGCCCTTGTGTCTTTAAAGTCTGTTCTATTTGTTAAATGAAAAATACTTCATGTTTTCATTCTTCTGTAAGTGTTTAGCCTTTAGAAGCAGGAACAATGTATTCATGTACGTCAGGCCACAGTTATCACTTTTCTCTTTATAAAACTTCACATATGATTGTGCTCGTGTGCTTTGGATCCTTATCACGCTGGAATATTGCCGTTCTGCCAGTATTTTGGTATTTCCACAGATATTTGTGGTGCTATCAATAAATGTAATCTACCCAACACCTTTTTGCACTCATGCAACCCCATATGGTCACACTCCCACCTCTGTTGATCCCTGTCAGGACCTTGCATTCATCTTTGTGGTCCCATGTAGGGTCACGCCATCTGAGCCAAACAAATGTATCTTGGTCTCATCTGACCAAAGAATGTGCTGCCAACATTCACCAGGCTTTTTGATGTCATTTTCATTTCAAGTTTCATTTTGCAGTTTTGTGCCAAACAAGAGTTGTTGTGGGGGCGCCGCTATAGCTCACCTGGTTGAGCTGGCGTCCCATGTGCAGGGCTACAGTCCCACTGTGGAGGTCATGGGTTTGAATCCCACTCATGACCTTTTCCCACATGTCTTCTCCTCTACTTTCCTGTTTCTCTCTCACTAACACTATCCAATAAAGGCCAAAAAAATAACTAAAAAATAAAAGCGTTGTTGTAGACATGTTGAAGCGTGTTTGTTCTTTTGAGATAGAAGACGAACTACTTCTCTCATTCAGTGGTGTTTATTCGGCAATATAATATTTTACTTGATCAAGGATCCATTACTGATTCAGAAAATCACAGTCAACAAGCTGTTACTCTGTCGCCAACTTCCCCAGCAATGGATGCAGCTTCATACAATCATATACATCTCAGACAGGACACTTTGTCAGATTTTAACCATTTATTTGAGATCACATACATTTAGTTTGGCGGTGACTCTGCTCGTGATGCTCTGGAACGATCTGCGCAAGCATGACACAGATAATCCCTGAGATCACAAAGCCCCGCAGAGCCATGAATTTACAATTTACAATTTTTCGAATACAGTATGAACACGAGAACAGGAGACCAACTAAATAGTCTTCACTTACAGAATCTAGATTGCATAGTTCAAGGTACAATAATGAACCATCTGCAACCTACAATTGCACGATATGGGAAACACCGGGGTTATACGAGATTGAACTGTTTTTAAAAGGTGGTGGTTGGGGAGGAGGAGGAGATTTGTCGATCTGCAGAGGCTGGAGTAGCAGCGATGTGGTGAGCGTGAAGCGGGCAGAATGAATGAACGCTGCCTCAGTTATAAAGCGCGCTAAGTG